>NC_069504.1:594586540-594746540 GCF_027579735.1 Bombina bombina
GGATATCAATAATGCTCCTATTATGTATGAACCACCATAATGCTATCACTATCTAGTGTTTAACTGTGACTTCAAAAACGGGGAGTAAAACCTTTTCTACCAGCTATGATCATTAGCTTAATAAGCAGAGGAAGTGGATGGGACTTTCTAAGCCATATATAAAGGCTGGAATGCTTCCCTTTTGCTATCAAAGGGAACCACTATTGTTAAAACCATCAAACTTTTAGCAAACATTCTATAATTTTGAAGCTCAATTGGGATATATGTTGTAATTATGACTCAATATTAAGAAAAGTATGCTACTATATATTTTACATATGTATGCTTAAGATATTTTAAAATGTTTCTTAAAGGGACATAAAACCCACATTTTTCATTCATAATTCAGATAGAGGTGATTTTAAACATTTTTCTATTTTACTTCTATTATACAATTTTCTTTTTTCTCTTGGTATCTTTAGTTGAAAAGCAGTAACATAAGCTCAGGAGTGTGCACGTGTCTGCAGTAATATATGGCAATTTTGCAACAATGTTATACTTTGGCAAGAACACTTGATGACAGCACTAATCCCTGTCAGATAGTGGTCCAGACATGTGCACCTAGTTATCTCTTCAACAAAGAATAACATGAGAACAGCGCTGATTTGACAATAGAAGTAAATTGAAGACTTTTTCAAATTGTATTCTCTATCTGAATCAAGAAAGAAAAAATGTGAGTTCAGTATCCCTTTAACTATGGAGGATATCTTGGATTTTTTTAGAGTGATTCCAAAGGTACCTTCCTCTTAATGGACTCTAGGAACTATTGAGGAACATTGCCCTATAGTGCAGCTCACAGGCAAGTTGGGAGCACTTACCTGCGGTATCAGCAGACATTACTTATCAGAACTGATAGGACAATATGTTTATAAGGTGAGTGCTGAGATACATGCTCTTTGATTTAATTTTTTTTTTTACTTTAGCTATAACTCTCAAAATATTCTGTGAGTAAAAACGCTCTTAGCTTTAAATATTAACAGTATATGCATGTATAAGACCAAAATATTTTTATTTTAAAAAGTGACTCCTTGAAGTGTCACAAATGTATAAAAACAAATTAGATATGTCTAATACATTTACCAAATATATTCTTGTGCAGAAGAAAGTAAGAGAACTGAGCAATGCTTGTCTGAGAAAAGCGGAGCAGATTGGCCATATTCAAGAATATTCATTAAGCAGCCTAGGTGTACCTTCTCTCAGGGGGCGTCTACTGCTAGCTACTCAGTTGATAAAAAATTATAATGCCCCTCCTACAATCTAACATGCTGTGTTCTGTACGCTTGGCTTGCCATTAAAGTCAATCAGAACCAGGCACACAGGCTTTTCTGAAGCAGCTATATGTTTCTGATTCTACTAATGAGTGCAGGTTAGAGATGAGAAGTAAGGAAAGGTCTTAACCTAGGGTAGCCATTTTTACAAGATGGCTCTGGATATTAAATCTAATAATATCTATCATCACCGTTTAAGGGTCGAAAAATTACATGCTCTAATTTGTTACACCATGACATTTTAGCAATATCAACCCTACATAACTGTGTGTTTAACACCCGCAAAGAGGTTGAACACACAGTAGAAGTGTCGCTCGGGACCTGTGGAGCACCATTGGTCCGTAGTGGAATCTGTGCTAGTCGCACAACTCAGATGTGATTAGATCATGTAATACATGTAATATTTCGACTACTATGGACCTTTAAGTAACATTTACTTTCATCTAACCATAAGTCATGCTAAAAATTTACCTGAGGGGATGCCAAGAGAAGGCTGCCAATCCAGGCAATCCACAGCATTATTCGGTTGCGCTGTCCAGCACTAGTGAAGCTGAGGGGATACAGGATGGCCCAGTGTCGGTCTATACTTATTACCACCAATACCAGAGCAGCAGAGTACATGGCAAACAGTTTTGCAAAGCTGAGGAGCTTGCACATTATTTCTCCTGCATACCATTGCACTGTAATATTCCACAGAGCATCCAAAGGCATAACCAAGAAAGTGACCAACAAGTCAGCCACAGAAAGACTGAGAATGAGGATACGTAGGTGGGACTTGCATCTCTTTCCACTGATACTACATAAAACTGCCATATTACTGCATGATGACATTAGGAAGAAAAAGCAGGTAAAGCCCACACGGACCTTTGCAGCCACAGTGAATGTCGGCTCTGTCCATGGTCCTTGGAATCCAAGTGCTGAAACGTTGGTGTCTTTCGGAACCAGAGACTCGTAGGTTTGGTTCAGAATGGGACTATGCACCGCCATGGCCTAAAACACATAAGTTTATTTAAAGGGTTGTTAAATACAAACTGTAAGCTACACAACATTGTACCTTCATATCTAAAATGATTTTCACAATGAATAATCCAGCTTTATTTTGTCAAATAAGCATATTGTTTAATGTTATTTGATTTCCATATCACCTAGAACAAAATAACCCTTGCTCACCAATCACAAACTAACACACATATATAGATAGGATTGTGATTTAGCTTTTTAATAATAATTTATTAAACAGATATTTGAAAAAAACATGTATATATTATTTATACATATATATATATTTGAATCTTGATGCAAAATGGGTAAACCCCCTTAATAGTGCAAATGACTAGAGAGACAAGGTGAGGTGCGTGTGGAGAGACACTAATTCACAGAAAAGTATAGATCTAGGCCCATTTTGGTATATTTGATGCCACTATTTGGCCATCAATCATATTTGTTCAGAAATAGCAGACATGCCTGGCTTTTCTATTTGTTTTTGGCAATTTGAAGGCAGCTAATTGCAGCTGCACACCACACTTCTGAAATTACTGGCAGTGAAGGAGTTAAAGGGACATTAAACCCAAAATAAATGCTAGATAGAATGATGCATAGAAAGAAAAGAATAGTCTGAGAATAACTTGTAGATGTATTTTTTAAAGTTTCATTAGCTGCTTAAACATTGACAAAATAAGTGTTAAGTTTTAGTGTCTATAAAACAGTGGGCGCTGCCATGTTGTAACTTAGGTTACCTTCTCTGCTGTGGCCAATTAGGGACAGTTATAAATAGGTCACTAGAGTGTGCAGCCAATGGCTGTATGGAATATAACAGTGTTCTGCACTTCCATTTCTAACAGGAACTGAAAAGCTCACAATTTCAGAATGGAATTACAGGGAAAGGGGACAAAATAAATAATTAAAGTATATTGCAGTTTTTACTCACAGTCCCTGTTCAAATCAGCCAATAGGATGTAAGCAGCTCCCATCCTATTGGCTGATTTGATTTTTTCAGCCAATAGGAATACAATGGTACCCCAATATAAAAGGGTACCTTGCATTCAAGCTTCAGTGTGTGGCGGTTGATCACATGAAGAGGACGTTCCGCTCTGGATGTCGCCGCCAGTCCTGGACAGCTCCGCGATGCGACACTACAGCTCCAGGCCACCGGGATGAAGATAGAAGATGCCCCCGCAATGGAGCAAGATGTCGCTGCCTGGATGAAGACTTCTTGCTGCCTGGATCAAGACGGATGTCCGGACTTCAGGAACTGTGAGTAGATTTCCTGGAGTTAGTGTTAGGTTTTTTTTGGGTGGGTTTTATTTTTTAGAATAGGGCTTTTTATTTTAATGGGCAGTAAAATAGCTTAATGCTCTTTTAAGGGCAATGCCCATACAAATGCCCCTTTAGGGGCAATGGGTAGCTTAGGATTTTTTTATTTTGTGGGGGGTTGGTTGGGTGGAGGGTTTTACTTTTAGGGGAGACTTAGTAAAAGAGTTGTTTAACTTAGGGCAATGCCATACAAAAGGCTCTTTTAAGGGCTACTGGTAGTTTATTGTTAGGTTATGTGGTGTTTTTATTTTGGGGTGGCTTTTTTGTTTTTATAGGGCTATTTGATTAGGTGTAATTTTTATTATTTTGGATAATTTAGTTTATTTTTTGGTATTAATTTTTTTCTGTAATTTTAGCGTTTTTATTTTTCGATAATGTTAGTTTATTAGTTATTTTTTTCGTAGTGTTAGGTTTTTTAAATTTGTATTTTTTTTTCTGTAGTGTTAGGTTATTCTAATCTTGTAATTTAGGTTATTTTTATTTGGAGTTTATTTTATTTTCTTAAAATAGCTATGTTAGGTGTATTTATAGTTTAATCTTAGTTTTTTTTTATTTCACAGGTAAGGTATATTTATTTTGAGATAGATTAGGGAGGTGTTAGCTTTAGTGGTTCATAGTTTAAATGAGTTATTTGCGATAAGGGGGGCGGCAGTTTAGGGGTTAATAGGTTTAGTTTAGTATTAGAGATGTGGGGGGCAGCGGTTTAGGGGATAATAGGTTTATTATAGTAGTAGCAATATGGGGGGCCAGCGGTTTACGGGTTAATAGCTTTATATAGTGTTGGCTATGTGGGTAGGCAGCGGATTAGGTGTTAATAGGTAGTTTATGGGTGTTAGTGTACTTTGTAACATTTTAGTTATGAGTTTTGTGAAATATATTTGTTTCGCAATATCCATAACTACTGGTCTCAGATTGCAGAATGGATCACGGAGGTATAGGCTATTACACAAACATTTTAGTCGGATTGCACAACCTGTAATACAGGTGCAATGAAAATCTTGCACTCAAAAGTCATTTTTTGAGTGCGAAATGGATTGTTGCGTAAAGGCTAAAATGCTAGCAGTATAGCTGTTCTGCCGCAACTTGTAATACGGGAGACCTGCCACTCCACGTGCAATGGCCAATTTTTCAACGGTATAGCCGAACTGCACCATACCGCAAAACTTGTAATCTTGGTGTTAGTCATTTATACTTTCACGGCCCAGCTTTTGGATGGTGCTACAATGTACCTGCACTGTATGAAAGCTCTCACTTTAGCCTTTCACCAGCTTGAGGAACTAGATTCCTTTATATTAAAATGAGAAGAAGAGCATACTTTACTGACTAGCAGCAAGTGAGGACTTTTTGTAAAAAGTGCCAGGTGTACAATACTGGATTACTTGTAAAATAAATTTAACAATATTTCACTTAATTATTTTCTTCTTCCTACTTAAAGGGACAGTAAAGTAAAAGTTTATCTTTTATGGTTTAGATAGTGCATGTAATTTTAAACAACTTTCCAGTTCACTTCTATTATATAATTTACTTTATTCTCTGGTAGCTGCACAAATATGCATCTTATCACTGGCTCATCCAATGTGTTCAGCTAGCTCCTAGTAGTTCACTGCTCCTTCAAAAAAGGATACACTGATAATGAAGCAAATTAGAAAGTTGTTTAATCCCTTGCACCTTATGAACATAGGTACTACGTCACAGAGCACTTTGTCCAGCATACTGCCAACGTACTGTGCTGACGTAGTACCTACCTTTAGTTAGATAGTGGGAGCCGCAACCAGGGGTCAAAAGTCATTGTGTCTGTGTCACTCTCTGTAACGATCATCCATTTTTGCTGAGTGGGAGGGAAGGAGGGAGACAAGTGGGCAGGCCAGTTGAGGAGGGGGGAGGGACGGGTATCCCTAAACCGCAGAAAAAAGGTTATGAAGAGAGATTGAGGGATGGGACCCTAAGCTACAGAAAAATGTGGGCTGGAGGAGGGAGGGGAACCCCTTCACTACAGGAAAATATACAAAATAAATAATAATAATATAAAATAAAATTTAAAAAAATTGGGCCAGATTGCAAGTGGTGCGCTAATAGATTTTTTTCACTCACGTGCTAACTGTGCTCAAAGTAAACGTTTAACGCGGTCAAGTTAGCGCACTAAAAGTTGAAAGTAAAAAGTTAGCGAGTTAGTGAAACCCGATGCATACTAACTTCAGGACTTCGGATATTGTGACCACGTTAACTTTTTCTCCCCATAAACTTCAATGGAGTGCACTTTTAAAGAAAATGAAAACAAAAAAAACTAGCACTTATCGCTTGAGCGCTAACCTGACACACATTAAACCAACTGCGCTAAACCCGAAGGTAGTTATGCACATTTTACATTCCAATGTTCTTCACATATAAAAACAATGTCTTTTTCTTTTTAATTATATATTTATATATAAATATATATATATATATATATATATATATATATATATATATATATGTGTGTGATGATTGAATGTATATCTATACCTATATATCTATATGAATATACACAGCTATAGACATATATACAGATACAGATATTTATAGAAATATCTATACAAAGAACATTTTCTTCTAAGTGAAGAACATTGGAATTTAAAATATTTACAGTAAAAACACATTACAACATTTAAAAAAATATTAACTTTGAATAAAAAATATTTTTCATGCTTAAAGGGACAGTCTACAACAGAATTGTTATTGTTTAAAAAGATAGATAATCCCTTTATTATCCATTCCCCAGTTAGTACCTTGCATCTAAGCATCTGCAGACTGCACCCTTATCTCAGTGCTTTTGACAGACATGCAGTTTAGCCAATCAGTGCAGACTCCTAAATAACTCCACGGGAGTGAGCACAATGTTATCTATATGACAAACATGAACTAGTACTGTCTAACTGTGAAACACTTTAAAAATGCTCTGAGCTAAGAGGCAGTTTCCACCATTTTTAGAAATCAGTTTGAGCCAACCTAGGTTTTTTTAAAAATACCACCAAGAGAAAAAAGCAAATTTAATGACAAAAGTAAATTGGAAAGCTGCTTGAAATGTTATGCCCTATCTGAATCATAAAAGTTTAATTTTGACTAGACTGTCCCTTTAAATGTATTTGAGTTGAAAGGGCATTAAAGTGTGTGTGTGTTTGTATATATAAACAATACAAAACAGGTACAGCACTGCTGAAGTGTAATGCAATGTTCTTTTGCTAAGTGCACGGTGACTAACAGGGTCCTGCAAACCCCATTTTATCCAATTTGAAAAACAGAAATGTCCCAGCACAAGGTTAATCCTTTATTGAGGTTTAAAGGAAACAGCAAACAGTGACGTTTCGGGCCTACATAGCCTTTACTCATTTGTGTATATATACACTGTATATATGTATATGTGTGTGTATATAAGTGTGTATATATATATATATATATATATATATATATATATACATATATATATACATATATATATATATATATATATATACACACATCTGTATATGTGTGTTTATATGTGTACATATGTATATGCACATATATATTAAAAAAGCAATTTCCATTAAATACTTTGTCATATACCATAAACCTTTTAAACCTACTTGTAATCTAGCTCATAGTTTGTTACTGGAAGACTGGCTTCCAGTAAAAAATATGGAGGAAGTGGGGAGGCAAAGAGAGCTGTTGGGGGAGATCAGGGAGGTGTAATGGTGAGGAGCAACCCCTACACTACATAAATAAATATATATTTTTTTAAAAATCCCTAAACTTTCTGCTGAACCGAAGATGGTGGTGAGCATGTGTGGGGGGGGGAGAAGACAGGAAAGCTGTTTTGGAGGGATCACGTAGGGATCAGGGGGTGGAACGTTTCAGGTGGGTGGATAATCTCTATACTACAGCAAAAATTAACCTTACAAGCTAACTGATTAACCCCTACTATGCAAGGAATTTAAAAGTGTGGAAAACCAATGGTGAAGCCATGCATGTCTGCTGTTTCTGAACAAAGGGACCCAAGAGCTTTTACAACCATTTGTCTTATGACTGCAGTAGTTGTGTATAAATAATTTCAGTGAGAAACCCAAAGTTTGTAAAAAAAGTTAACATTTTTTTATGTAATTGTATTTGGTGGCCAAATATTGGCATGACATATACCAAAATGGGCCTAGATTAATATTAAGACTGACTACCAGTAATCTTCCATTTAGGATGAAATGTATCACTATTTATGTAGTATGGAGGTTAACAGTTCAAATCCAAACATATATTTTAGTTGCAGAAAAGTAGTTAATGTATATTACACTCTCTATTGTTGGTGTTCCTGTAGAAGTCCAAGGCAGGGAGAGACTTTGACACATGAAATAAATTATGATATCAATTCTTTCTAATATTCATCCTAGTACAGTTATTTTTTTGCATGCTGCTCAAATGTCCAATTTTTAGTTTTTAAAATGTGGTCACCCTAGTTTAGTATATATACATATATGTATATATTTATATATATACTGTATATATTTACACTATGTTTCTAAAGCCTTAGCTTTCTTTAGAAGTGCAGTATATATGTTAATATGATTCATCTCACCATATCACACAGCTCGTCACTCATGAACTGCCACTCGTATCCTCTCTGTCATATATGTCATTAGCACCATGCTTTATGTATGCCCTGCAGGGAACAGAACATAATCAATGTATTAAACTAGATGTTCAAATACCTTCTTATTAAACCTTATTTTTCTTGTATATCAACACTAGGTGGAATATTTATCAATGAGCGAGCGGACATGACACAAAGTAACGTATCATGTCCGCCGCACATCGATAAATGCAGACAGCATATGCTGTCAGCATTTATCATTGCACCAGCAGTTCTTGTGAACTGCTGGTGCAATGCCGCCCCCTGCAGATTTGTGGTCGCTAGCAGGGGGTGTCAATCAACCCGATTGTATTTGATCGTGTTGATTTCTGTTTGCGGCCTCAGAGCAGGCGGATAAGTTATGGAGCAGCGGTCTTTAGGGGCATGAAGCTCCATACAGAGCTTGATAAATATGCCCCTAGGTATGTAAATCAAAACTTAACCTCCTCAGAAATTATTTTTAAGTGTGCTAGATAATAAATTACAAAATTAATATTTTTGTGCCCAAACTAACTGCAACATTTTTATCTTTTCAATTTGAGCCTACAAAAGTGAAATAAAGCACATTTATTAGGAGTCATAGCTGCCTGTATACATAATATGAGTTCCAATGTTTCAAATTTAAAATATGTTCTATGACAGTTTTCTTATTGTATGTGATGAATTTTACAACACACATTTAGTGATCGATTTATATTTTGTTAACATCATTAACCAGCCTTATGTGTAATAATTCTAACCTACTATTCGGCTAGATTACGAGTTTTGCATTATGAGCGGCTCGGTGCTAACTTGCAAGTTATTGTCACCGCTCACCTCCCTATAGTGCTGCTATTACAGGTTTTCATAAACCCGGCGTTAGCAGGCAATATTGCAGCGTTGAGCGAAATTGAGCTCCATACCACACTCAAATACCAGCGCTGCTTTGAGCTGGTTTTACGTGCTTGTGCACGATTTCCCCATAGACATCAATGGGGAGAGCCGGCTAAAAAAAGCCTAACACCTGCAATAAAGGAGCGTAAAGCTCTCTAACGCAGTCCCATTGATTCCTATGGGGAAAGAAAAGTTATGTTTACACCTAACACCCTAACATAAACCCTGAGTCTAAACACCCCTCATCTGCTGCGCCCAACATTGCCGCCATCTACATTACACTTATTAACCCCTAATCTACCGCCCCTGACATCGCTGACACTTACATTACACTTATTAACCCCTAATCTGCCACCCCCAATGTCGCAGCCACCTACCTACACTTATTAACCCTAATCTGCCGCCCCTAACATCACCGACATCTACATTACACTTATTAACCCCTAATCTGCCGCCCCCAACGTCGCCGCCACTATACTAAAGTTATTAACCCCTAAGTCTAACCCTAACACCCACTAACTTGAACATAATTAAAATAAATCTAAATAAAAATTACAATTAATACCTAAATAATTCCTATTTAAAACTAAATACTTACCTATAAAATAAACCCTAAGCAAGCTACAATATAACTAATAGTTACATTGTAGCTATCTTAGTTTTTAGTTTTATTTCACAGCTAAGTTTGTTTATTTTAACTAGGTAGACTAGTTACTAAATAGTTATTAACTATTTACTAACTACCTAGCTAAAATAAATACAAATGTACCTGTAAAATAAAACCTAACCTGTCTTACACTAACACCTACACTACAATTAAATCAATTACATTAATTAAATACAATTAACTAAATTACAAAAATAAACACTAAATTACACAAAATAAAAAAGAAATGATCAAATATTTAAACTAATTACACCTAATCTAATAGCCCTATCAAAATAAAAAAGCCCCCCCAAAATAAAAAAAAAGCCCTAGCCTAAACTAAACTGCCAATGGCCCTTAAAAGGGCCTTTTGCGGCACATTGCCCCAAAGAAATCAGCTCTTCTACCTGTAAAAAAAAATACAAACAACCCCCAACAGTAAAACCCACCACCCACACAACCAAACCCCCCAAATAAAATCCTATCTAAAAAACCTAAGCTCCCCATTGCCCTGAAAAGGGCATTTGGATGGGCATTGCCCTTAAAAGGGCATTTAGCTCTATTTCAGCCCAAACCCTAAGCTAAAAATAAAATCCACCCAATAAACCCTTAAAAAACACTAACCCCCGAAGATCCACTTACAGTTTTTGAAGACCGGACATCCATCCTCAATGAAGCCTGGAGAAGTCTTCATCCAAGCGACAAGAAGTCCTCAACGAAGTCTTCATCCAAGCCGCAAGAAGTGGTCCTCCAGACGGGCAGAAGTCTTCATCCAGATGGCATCTTCTATCTTCATCCTTCTGACGCTGATCTGCTCCATCTTCAAGACATCCATCGCAGAGCATCCTCTTCTTCCGACGGCTCTTCAAGAATGATGGTTCCTTTAAGGGACGTGATCCAAGATGGCGTCCCTTGAATTCCGATTGGCTGATAGAATTCTATCAGTCAATCGGAATTAAAGGTGAAAAAATCCTATTGGCTGATGCAATCAGCCAATAGGATTGAGCTTCAATACTATTGACTGATCCAATCAGCCTATAGGATTGAGCTTGCATTCTATTGGCTGTTCCAATCTTGAAGATAGAAGATGCCATCTGGATGAAGACTTCTGCAAGCCTGGAGGATCACTTCTTGCCGCTTGGATGAAGACTTCTCCCGGCTTCGTTGAGGATGGATGTCCGGTCTTCAAAAACTGTAAGTGGATCTTCGGGGGTTAGTGTTAGGTTTTTTTAAGGGTTTATTGGGTGGGTTTTATTTTTAGATTAGGGACTTTGGGCAATGGAAAAGAGCTAAATGCCCTTTTAAGGGCAATGCCCACCCAAATGTCCTTTTCATGGCAATGGGGAGCTTAGGTTTTTTAGATAGGATTTTATTTGGGGGGTTTGGTTGTGTGGGTGGTGGGTTTCACTGTTGGGGGGTTGTTTGTATTTTTTTTATTTTGTGTAATTTAGTGCTCATTATTTTTTGTAATTTAGTTAATTGTATTTAATTAATGTAATTGATTTAATTGTAGTGTAAGGTTAGGTGTTAGTGTAAGACAGGTTAGGCTTTATTTTACAGGTAAATTTGTATTTATTTTAACTAGGTAGTTAGTAAATAGTTAATAACTATTTACTAACTATTCCACCTAGTTAAAATAAATACAAACTTAGCTGTGAAATAAAAATAAAACCTAAGTTAGATACAATGTAACTATTAGTTATATTGTAGCTAACTTAGGTTTTATTTTATAGGTAAGTATTTAGTTTTAAATAGGAATAATTTAGTTATTAATTGTAATTTTTATTTCGATTTATTTTAATTATGTTAAAGTTAGTGGGTGTTAGGGTTAGACTTAGGGTTAGGTTTAGGGGTTAATAACTTTAGTATAGTTGCGGCAATTTTGGGGGCAGCAGATTAGGGGTTAATAATATTTAACTAGTGTTTGCGATGCGGGAGTACGGCAGTTTAGGGGTTAATATGTTTATTCTAGTGGCGGCGATGTCAGGAGCGGAAGATTAGGGGTTAATAATTTTATTTTAGTGTCTGCGATGCGGGGGGCCTCGGTTTAGGGGTTAATAGGTAGTTTATGGGTGTTAGTGTACTTTTTAGCACTTTAGTTATGAGTTTTATGTTATGGCTTTGTAACATAAAAGCCATAACTACTGACTTTCAGTTTACGGTATGGATCTTGACGGTATAGGCTGTACCGCTCACTTTTTGGCCGGACAGGCAAACTCGTAATACCGGCGCTGTGGAAGTCCAATTGAAAAAGGACTTTTTGAAAGCTGCGGTAGTTACGTTGTATTTTGGCCAAAAAAGTGTGCGGTACAGATATACCTGCAAGACTCGTAATACCAGCGGTAGTGAAAAAGAGCCATAACGCTGCTTTTTCACTCATAACGCAAAACTCGTAATCTAGCCGATTGTTTGTTACAGTGTTTTGATGTTTGATTTTAGCACAAACTAAAAGTTGGTCTATTATACTTGAAAAAAAAATTATTTGTCCGACGGCATTGCAAATGTTTCATTCTCTTACTTTTTTTCAATAACATTTTGATTTAAACTGAGCACAAAGCTGTACAATAAACACATATTTTTAATAAAACAAACATGAAGAATAAGACGAATTGGGTTCAACATCTTTGTCATGTAGAGCACCAGAAATGTTTTAGAGCCTCATTATGGAAAATATATATTTGTTTCATTATAAGAATTGTTCCCATCATTTCTAGTTACTGTTTGCCAACTGTTCTCCTGCTGCCACAAGCTGCAGGGTTCTTCAAGATTGACTCCTCATTATTTTAAATACAGATTATACATGTTAGGGATAAACAGATAAGTTGCTGGAGTCCCTTTTTGTTCTCAGTATTTTTTTTCTTTTACTTTCTAGTTTTAAACATTACATAGAGTAAATATATATCTTTCTGTAACTGCTTAATTTTAAAGCTTTATACATTTGTTTTTACTAGAGTGACCCAAAGGGAAAAATAACCCCTTCTCAGTTCAATCTCCAAAAAGAAAGGCAATAAGTCAGTGACTGTACTAGACAAGCACTATCACACAGTAAATTTGCTTTTAAAAGTATTTTCTATTTGGTATTTGCTATGAACTTATCTTTTAATAACTTTAAGATAATTTAAGTCACACAATTGCTGAAGATAAAAAAAAAATATTTCAGAATACTCACTTAGATTTACTTTTATTATTAAAACAAAAAAACTATACTAGTGGTATCAAATTAGTAAACTGGATGTTAATTTGAGGTTGGCACATCAATCTTGTGATATATTTTTAAATTAATAGCTTGACATTTAAATGTAACAAATTCAGCTTGGGTTTGATCAGGTTATTCCTTATAACACATATGTACAAATTTTAAAGGGATACTAAACCTAACATTTTTCTTTCATGATTCAGATAGAGCATGCAATGTTAAGCAACTTTCTAATTTACTCCTATTATCAATTTTTCTTTGTTCTCTTGCCATCTTTATTTGAAAAAGAAGGCATCTAAGCCAAGGAGCCAGCCAATTTTTGTTTCAGTACCCTGGGCAGCATTTATCCACCAATCAGCAAGGACAACCCAGGTTATGAACCAAAATAGGCCAGCTTCTAAACTTACATTCTTGCTTTTCAAATAAAGATAGCAAGAGAATGAAACACAATTAATAATAGGAGTAACTTAGAAAGTTGCTTAAAATTGCATGCTCTATCTGAATCATGAAAGATACAATTTGGGTTCAGTGTCCCTTTAAGACATCTGAGCAAATCATCAAGGTTGAGAGATGTAAACACAACTAATATTATTATCATTATTTGTTACCAGTGAAAAAAGAAAGAAATAATAACAGCTGGTGTATCTCTCTATGTAGCATAGTTTGCCACAATACTACACAAACTCTGCCAGGGACATAGTTGCTTGTATAATGCAATACGTTTAATTAATAATTTAAGCCAAAATAGTGTTTGTTTGAACTGTAAGCAATACTCTGTTGTATTTTATGTATGCCTTGTGTAATCAATGCTTTTTGTAAATGATAATACAGTGATAAACAGCTAACAGAAGATAATCTGATACTCTTGCGAGGTTATTAATACCGGTATGTTGTCTACCAGCATACATCGTTAAAATGAGTTTACAAAGGAACCTAAACTTAGCAATAGCATCCCACAATAACTCTCACAAACCTTCAGGAATCTGCTTGCGCTGTCCCCTCTTGTGAATAGAGTCAGACGAACCAGGTCATGTCTCTCTCCTCAGCTTTGCATCTTCAAAGCATCCCTATACAGACAAATGCGTCCCTTCTGCTGATGAGCGGCAGCTCCCAGCTACGCAATGAGATTAATGGGAGGAGAAATCAAGCTCTGAGCTTTCAGCACTCGATCTGTTAAACAATGAAGTACCACAGCTTGCACTCCTGTTGTTACTCTAATGCAATCCCACATGCTGTATAACAGCGCGTGTGGAATACAGCCACGGTACAGATTAACGTTCACCAGTCAAAAATCAATTTATAAACCGACATTTAAATGCTAGATAATGTATATATTAGGAATTGATAAACACCACCTATGTCTACTATCCAAGCACTTCAATAAGCAGTATATCCCAAATGTATGTATTAATTGCATTTAATATAATGATTTGTGTTATAGTCTCTTAAATACAAACACTTGGAAAAGATGGTATGTTAGAAGTATATGTCCAAACTATTCGACAACTTTACTGTATAAAAGCTTGTAACAGCATGGCCCCCCCAGGTTCTATTTATACTAAATAAACGAAATAATTCTGTCCCGTATTTGCATTTTGTATATATGTTTTTAAAATGAGGGCCATAATATGATAAATCACTAGTGATGCAACATAACTGTAAAAAGCTGAACATCTCTGTGTAAAAAAGGAAAATATTTTACCTCAGAATTTCTACACTTCACACCAGTAGTATCTCTGTGATCCAGATGTACTGTTTTTACTGTCATTTGTATGGGGAAAATCAGCTTCATCCCTGTTGAATTCATACTTTGCATTACCATGACCTCACAGGAATTCATAATAATGTGACTGTGCCTGAACATACCAGATGCAGGTTACCTTGCAAGTCCCAGGACAAGCATCCTGATTTATGATTTTATCCTTAAAATCCCTTTAAAAATACAAAATGGCTACTAAGAAAATTTTGAGGTAAAATTTCTTCCTTTTTTCATAGAGAGGGTCATGTGATATTTTCTAATCAGCTTTCTACATTTGGGTTTCATGTCCCTTTAAAAATGTACCTGCCTCCTATATTTTTGATCAATTTTCTTATACTAGTTAGGAAGTTGTCACTCTATGCATAAACTGGTATATCCTTTGCAAGCTTAAAGGGACATAAAAACCCAAACATGTTCTTTCATGATTTAGATAGAACATAAAATATAAAAAAAAACTTTCCAGTTTACTTCTACAGGGAGTGCAGAATTATTAGGCAAGTTGTATTTTTGAGGATTAATTTTATTATTGAACAACAACCATGTTCTCAATGAACCCAAAAAACTCATTAATATCAAAGCTGAATAGTTTTGGAAGTAGTTTTTAGTTTGTTTTTAGTTATAGCTATTTTAGGGGGATATCTGTGTGTGCAGGTGACTATTACTGTGCATAATTATTAGGCAACTTAACAAAAAACAAATATATACCCATTTCAATTATTTATTTTTACCAGTGAAACCAATATAACATCTCAACATTCACAAATATACATTTCTGACATTCAAAAACAAAACAAAAACAAATCAGTGACCAATATAGCCACCTTTCTTTGCAAGGACACTCAAAAGCCTGCCATCCATGGATTCTGTCAGTGTTTTGATCTGTTCACCATCAACATTGCGTGCAGCAGCAACCACAACCTCCCAGACACTGTTCAGAGAGGTGTACTGTTTTCCCTCCTTGTAAATCTCACATTTGATGATGGACCACAGGTTCTCAATGGGGTTCAGATCAGGTGAACAAGGAGGGCATGTCATTAGATTTTCTTCTTTTATACCCTTTCTTGCCAGCCACGCTGTGGAGTACTTGGACGCGTGTGATGGAGCATTGTCCTGCATGAAAATCATGTTTTTCTTGAAGGATGCAGACTTCTTCCTGTACCACTGCTTGAAGAAGGTGTCTTCCAGAAACTGGCAGTAGGACTGGGAGTTGAGCTTGACTCCATCCTCAACCCGAAAAGGCCCCACAAGCTCATCTTTGATGATACCAGCCCAAACCAGTACTCCACCTCCACCTTGCTGGCGTCTGAGTCGGACTGGAGCTCTCTGCCCTTTACCAATCCAGCCACGGGCCCATCCATCTGGCCCATCAAGACTCACTCTCATTTCATCAGTCCATAAAACCTTAGAAAAATCAGTCTTGAGATATTTCTTGGCCCAGTCTTGATGTTTCAGCTTGTGTGTCTTGTTCAGTGGTGGTCGTCTTTCAGCCTTTCTTACCTTGGCCATGTCTCTGAGTATTGCACACCTTGTGCTTTTGGGCACTCCAGTGATGTTGCAGCTCTGAAATATGGCCAAACTGGTGGCAAGTGGCATCTTGGCAGCTGCACGCTTGACTTTTCTCAGTTCATGGGCAGTTATTTTGCGCCTTGGTTTTTCCACACGCTTCTTGCGACCCTGTTGACTATTTTGAATGAAACGCTTGATTGTTCGATGATCACGCTTCAGAAGTTTTGCAATTTTAAGAGTGCTGCATCCCTCTGCAAGATATCTCACTATTTTTGACTTTTCTGAGCCTGTCAAGTCCTTCTTTTGACCCATTTTGCCAAAGGAAAGGAAGTTGCCTAATAATTATGCACACCTGATATAGGGTGTTGATGTCATTAGACCACACCCCTTCTCATTACAGAGATGCACATCACCTAATATGCTTAATTGGTAGTAGGCTTTCGAGCCTATACAGCTTGGAGTAAGACAACATGCATAAAGAGAATGATGTGGTCAAAATACTCATTTGCCTAATAATTCTGCACTCCCTGTACTATCAAATTTGCTTCAATCACTTGGTATCATTTGTTGAAGGAGCAGCAATGCACTACTGGTTTCTGACTGAACACATGGGTAGACCAATGACAATCGTTATATATATGCAGCCACCAATCAGCAGCTAAAACCTAGGTTATTTGCTGCTCCTGAGCTTACCTAGATACACCTTTCAGCAAAGGATAACAAGAGAAGGAAGCAAATTAAATAATAGAAGTAAATTATAAAGTTGTTTAATATCACATGCTGTTTCTGATTCATGAAAGAAATAATTTGGGTTTCATGTCCCTTTAATATCTGTCACAGTTTAATTAGGATCCCTCAAATATTTTTGCCCAGTCTCTGCAAGAAGAGATCACTGATCCTATGTGTGTTTTTGTTTTCATGGTTCTGACATGTCCATGTCCAGGGCAGCCCTAATGTGTGTGCAGAAAGTTAGCCTCACCCAGGCACAGTAGGTGAATGGCTGCAGACCTTGCATTAGATGTAAAATGTTTATTTATTTTTTATTCAAACACCCAGGCGCACGCTGCAGAGCTCAGTGTACTGTGCAGACTTTTGAAGACAAGACAGGTAGGATGTAAGGAAAGCAACGTTGCCAACTGTGCTTGTCTGCTCTGCTGCCCAGCACTAATGAAGTTGAAGTGTGGAAGTGAAGGGAGACAGAAGAGAAGGAGGGGTTCTGAGTATAGTAGCATTGTTGTCACACAACTAGAAAATAGCAAGACTGGAGGAACATTTTAAATCCTTCTTGATATAACCAGGTACAGATAGATGGGGCAAGATAAAAAAAATCTACATCAACAACTTCATCTGATACACAAACCTTTTCCACAGTTCCAAATCTCCCTGCAATTTGTGAGAGGTTACTTTGTCTTCTTAGCTCAGATATCTTTATTTCTCAGATAATTAAGTTTTAGTTGCTACGTAAGTATGGGTGTGTGCATGTGCATATCTATATATACAGTATGTGTATGTATATGCATGTATGTATGTATGAGTGTGCGTGTATGTTTGTATTTATGTATAAGCATGTGTGTATGTGTATTAATGTGTATGCATGTGTTAATGTGTGTGTATCTATATGAGCGTGTTTGTGGTATGTATGTGTGCATATGTGTGTATGCATTTATGAGTTTTTGTATATGTATATATGAGTTTGTGTTTGTGCATAAGTGAGTGTGTACATATATATAGGTATATATAAGTATAAATACATTTGTATAATTATATATGTATGAGTGTGTGTGTTTATGTATCAGTGTGTGTGTGTATGTATGTGTATGTGTGTATTTAGTTTGTGTATGTATAAATGTGTGTATTTATGTATGAGTTTGTGTGTATGTATGTATGCATATATGTATGAGTGTGTAAGTATATATGAGTGTGTGTATATATGTGTATGTAGGTGTGTGTGTATGTATTAGTGTGTGTGGATATGTATGTGCATGTCTGAATATGTGTATGTATGTGTGTATTTACGAGTATGTGTTTGTGTGTGTGTATGTAAGTGTGTATGTTTTGTGTGTATAGGCGTATGTATGAATGTATGAGTGTGTGTGTACAAATGTATGCAAGAGTGTTTGTATATGAGTTTGTGTGTGTATGTATGTGTGTGAGTGTGTATATGTGTAAGTTTTGTATATGTTTGTAGGTATGAGTGTGTGTGTATGTATATGTGTGCTTGTATTTATGTCTGATTGTACGTGTGTGAATTTATGTTTGTGTATGTATGAGTGTATGCATGTATGTATGTATGAGTGTGTGTGCATGTATGTATGTATTTATAAGTGTGTGGGGATGTATGTGTATATGTATGAATGAGTGTGCATATGTAACTGTATAAGAATGAATTTATTTGTGAATGTATGAGTGTGTATGTATTGTGCATGCGTGTATATGTATGTACAGTATGTATGAGTGTTCCTGTATGTACTTATGAGTGTGTATGTATGTATGTATTTAGTAGTGTGTGTGTGTGTGTGAACGTATGTATCAGTGTATATAGGTGTATGTGTATGTATTTGTGTATGTATGAGTGTGTATGCATGTGTGTATGTATGAATGTTGGTGTGTAACTGTGTATAAGTATGAATTTATGTGTGAATGTATGAGTGTGTGTATGTATTGTGTATGTATTTATGTGTGTATGTATGTATGTAATTAGAAGTGTGTGTGTGAACGTATGTATCAGTGCATGTAGGTGTGTGTATGCATGTGTGTATGTATGAATGTTGGTGTGTAACTGTGTATAAGTATTAATTTATGTGTGAATGTATGAGTGTGTGTATGTATTGTGTATGCGTGTATATGTGTGTGTATGTATGCATGAGTGTGACTGTATGTATTTATGAGTGTGTGTGTCTGTGTATAAATAAGTGTGTGTGTTTGTGTGTTTATGAGTTTGTGTATATGTATGAATTTGTGTGTGTTTGCATGTACCACACTTGTAATATGACTGCTTGATACAATACATATAATAAGTATTGCTGGAGGATGGTGGATCAGTATCTGTTATATATTAAAGATGATAGGCTACTTTGCCAAAGGATGGAAATTATTATTGCATAGTAGATATGCAGATTTTAAGATTACTTTAATATTACTATAATTACAATGTTATTTTGTCCTAGGTCTTTTCCATGGGGGGGCAGCAGCATCCATGGGGGGGCAGCAGCAGATATTTCTGCACCTGGGCAGCAAGTTCCCTTGGCTCACTCACCCCTGTCCCTATCTTCATATTAATCCTATTTGCCATATTTTGTGTGTGTGTGTGGTGTGTGTGTGGTGTGTGTGTGTGTGTGTGTGTGTGTGTGTGTGTGTGGGTTTACACAGATAGAACACATTTTGTAGAACACAGCTCCCTATAAAGTTTTTTTGTAAAAAGTATAGTTTTGCTTATTTATAATTAACATTGCTCTTATTTTCAGACTCCTAACCAAGCCCCAAAGTTTTAAAGTATACTGATGTTATAAGATTCCAGCTTGCTTCTATTTGTGTTGTGTAAAGAGTCTTTTAATATGCAAAGGAATGGGGAGGGTCTGTTTTTTTGTTATTCATCCACTTTCAGTGGGTGTTCTAGATAACCTTTTCAACAGAGCTTAACTGGGAGCTTCTAAGTAAGTTTTTAAACGGTTTTATACTGGATTTTTATATCAGTATCTGAGCATATTATTCTTTATAGTAGTGTCTATTACATGCAGTTATATGACAACTGGTGTATACTGTCCCTTTAAGCATTTATTTAAATCAATTAAGCGGCAGGTTTCTTAAGACATAGGCCCCTATTTATCAACCCGTAAACTTACTTGAATTCGCCAGGCACCAATACGCTCGCCTAAGATCGCCTAACATCGCTGCCGCGGACCTGAATACGTTCTCCAAAGTTACCAAAAAAGCTGTCAAAAAGCCGCACACCAAGTACGGGGCGATGAGCAGCGGACTGTTGTTAACTAACAGTTATCGATCTCGCTGCTCTTCGGCTTTTTCCCAGCTTTATTGGTATACTGTCACTAAGCACCGCCACTATACTAAACTGTTTAACCCCTATCCCGCCGCTCCCGGACCCCACCGCAACTAAATAAAGTTATTAACCCCTAAACCGCCGCTCCCGGACCCCGCTGCTGCTAAATAAAGTTATTAACCCCTAAATCGCTGCTCCCGGAGCCCATCGCCACCTACATTATACTTATTAACCTCTAATCTGCCGCCCCCTACACCGCCGCCACCAACATAATACTTATTAACCCATAATCTGCCGTCCCCAATGTCGCCGCCACTATATTAAATTTATTAACCCCTAAACCTAAGTCTAACCCTAACACCCCCTAACTTAAATCTAATTTAAATAAACATAAATAAATTTACTATCATTAACTAAATTATTCCTATTTAAAACTAAATACTTACCTATAAAATAAACCCTAAGCTAGCAAAAATATAACTAATAGTTACATTGTAGCTATCCTAGGGTTTATTTTTATTTTACAGGCAAGTTTGTATTTATTTTAACTAGGTAGAATAGTTATTAAATAGTTATTAACTATTTAATAACTACCTATCTAAAATAAATACAAAAGTACCTGTAAAATAAAACCTAACAATACACTACAATTAAATACAATTATATAAATTACATACAATTATCTAAATTATATACAATTATCTAAAGTACAAAAACAAACAAACACTAAATTGCATAAAATAATAAACAAACTACAGAAATTTAAACTAATTACACCTAATCTAATAGACCTATAAAAATAAAAAAAGTCCCCCACAAAATAAAAAAAAACCCTAGCCAAAACTAAACTACCAATAGCCCTTAAAAGGGCCTTTTGCAGGGCATTGCCCCAAAGTAATCAGCTCTTTTACCTGTAAAAAACAATACAAACAACCCCCCCAACAGTAAAACCCACCACCCACACAACCAACCCCCCCAAAAAAATACTAACTAAAAAAATCTAAGCTCCCCATTGCCCTGAAAAGGGCATTTGGATGGGCATTGCCCTTAATAGGGCAGTTAGCTCTTTTGCGTCCCAAAGCCCTAACCTAAAAATAAAACCCACCAATACACCATTAAAAAAACCTAACACTAACCCCTTGAAGATCGACTTACCGGGAGACGTCTTCATCCAAGCCGGGCAGAAGTGGTCCTCCAGATGGGCAGAAGTCTTCATCCAAGCCGGGCAGAAGTGGTCCTCCAGACGGCATCTTCTATCTTCATCCATCTGACGTGGAGCGGGTCCATCTTCCAGACGTCCGACGCGGAGCATCCTCTTCGGCTGACGACTACCCGACGAATGACGGTTCCTTTAAGTGACGTCATTCATATTTTCTGCAATTTAGTGGGGGGGGGGGGGGGTTTGTACTTTAGATAATTTAATTTAATTTAGGTTATTGTATTTAATTTAGTTAATTGTATTTAATTTATGTAATTTATTTAATTTAATTGTAGTGTAGTGTTAGGTGTTATTGTAACTTAGGTTAGGTTTTGTTTTACAGGTAATTTTGTATTTATTTTAGCAAGGTAGTTATTAAATAGTTAATAACTATTTAATAACTATTCTACCTAGTTAAAATAAATACAAACTTGCCTGTAAAATAAAAATAAACCCTAAGCTAGCTATAATGTAACTATTAGTTGTAGCTATCTTAGGGTTTATTTTATAGGTAAGTATTTAGTTTTAAATAGGAATAATTTAGTTAATGATAGTAATTTTATTTATATTTATTTAAATTAGGGGGTGTTAGGGTTAGACTTAGGTTTAGGGGTTAATAAATTTAATATAGTGGCGGCGACGCTGGGGGCGGCAGATTAGGGGTTAATAACATAATGTAGGTGGCGGCGGTGTAGGGGGGCAGATTAGGGGTTAATAACATAATGTAGGTGGCGGCAGTGTAGGGGGGGCAGATAAGGGGTTAATAACATAATGTAGGTGGCGGCGGTGTAGGGGGCAGATTAGGGGTTAATAACATAATGTAGGTGGCGGCAGTGTAGGGGTGGCAGATTAGAGGTTAATAACATAATGTAGGTGGCGGCGGTGTTGGGGGGCAGATTAGGGGTTAATAAGTATAATGTAGGTGGCGGCGGTGTCGGGGGCAGATTAGGGGTTAATAAGTATAATGTAGGTGGCGGCGGTGTCGGGGGGCAGATTAGGGGTAAATAAGTATAATGTAGTTGGCGGCGGTGTCGGGGCAGCAGATTAGGGGTAATAAGTATAATGTAGGTGGCGGCGGTGTCGGGGGCGGCAGATTAGGGGTGTTTAGACTCGGGGTACATGTTAGAGTGTTAGGTGTAAACGTAACTTTATTCTCCCATAGGAATCAATGGGAAATCAGGCAGCAGCGAACATGAGCTTTCGCTGCTTTCAGACTCCCATTGATTAGTGACGAGCGTACCTGGTAGAAATGTGTTAACTTGCAAAAGTAGTCAGATAGTGCCAAATTTGCATTCGGAACATCTGTAGTGACGTAAGCATCAATCTGTGTCGGACTTTGACCAGCGGATCGTATGTTACATCACAAAATTCTACTTTTGCCGGTCTGTAGGGTTTGCTAAATAAGGGGAATCAGGCTCGCCACAATTACGCTGCGGAATTCCGGTTGACGGCTTGATAAATAGGCCCCATAATCTTTACATGCAGTTTGGGGTTGTTTCCATGAGGAACATAAATTTCAAACTTACAATGCCGAATAAAGGGATATGAAACCCATTTTTTTTCTTTCACGATGAAGACATAGCATGCAATTTTAAGCAACTTCCTAATTTACTCCTATTATCAATTTTTCTTTGTTCTATTGGTATATTTTGTTGAAAAGCAGGAAAGTATGCTTAGGAGCTGGTCCATTTCTGGAGCACTATATGGCAGCAGTTTTGCAAGAATGTTATCCATGTTATCCATTTACAAAAGCATACAAAAGCTTACATTCCTGCTTTTCAAATAAAGATACCAAGAGAATGAGGAAAAATTGATAATAGGAGTATATTAGAAAGTTGCTTAAAATTGCATGCTCTATCTGAATCATAAAATAAACAATTTGGGTTTCATATCCCTTTAAGTCACGTGTCTGTGGAGGCTTGTACTGGTTGCAAAATGAAGACCCTTTCTATCAATAGTTTATGCTGGTTTCTGTGAAGTGTTTGCAGTGTCTTTGAGTCTCTTAGGCCTAGATTTAGAGTTTGGCGTTAGCCGTGAAAACCAGCGTTAGAGGCTCCTAACGCTGGTTTTAGGCTACCTCCGGTATTTGGAGTCACTCAAAAAAGGGTCTAACGCTCACTTTTCAGCCGCAACTTTTCCATACCGCAGATCCCCTTATGTCAATTGCGTATCCTATCTTTTCAATGGGATTTTTCGTGTCTGAAGTGAGCGTTAGACATCTAACGACAAAACTCCAGCCGCAGGAAAAAAGTCAGTAGTTAAGAGCTTTCTGTGCTAACGCCGGTTTATAAAGCTCTTAACTACTGTGCTCTAAAGTACACTAACACCCATAAACTACCTATGTACCCCTAAACCGAGGTCCCCCCACATCGCCGCCACTCGATTAAATTTTTTTAACCCCTAATCTGCCGACCGCCACCTACGTTATCCTTATGTACCCCTAATCTGCTGCCCCTAACACCGCCGAACCCCTGTATTATATTTATTAACCCCTAACCTGCCCCCCACAATGTCGCCGCCAGCTACCTACACCTATTAACCCCTAATCTGCCGACCGCAAAGCGCCGCCACCTACGTTATACTTATGTACCCCTAATCTGCTGCCCCTAACTCCGCCGACCCCTGTATTATATTTATTAACCCCTAACCTGCCCCCCACAACATCGCCGCCAGCTACCTACACCTATTAACCCCTAATCTGCCGACCGGACCGCCCCGCTATTATTATAAAGTTATTAACCCCTAATCCGCCTCACTAACCCTATAATAAATAGTATTAACCCCTAATCTGCCCTCCCTAACATCGCCGACACCTAACTTCAAACATTAACCCCTAATCTGCCGACTGGAGCTCACCGCTATTCTAATAAATGTATTAACCCCTAAAGCTAAGTCTAACCCTAACACTAACACCCCCCCTAAGTTAAATATAATTTAAATCTAACGAAATAAATTAACTCTTATTAAATAAATTATTCCTATTTAAAGCTAAATACTTACCTGTAAAATAAATCCTAATATAGCTACAATATAAATTATAATTATATTATAGCTATTTTAGGATTTATATTTATTTTACAGGTAACTTTGTATTTATTTTAACCAGGTACAATAGCTATTAAATAGTTAAGAACTATTTAATAGCTAAAATAGTTAAAATAATTACAAAATTACCTGTAAAATAAATCCTAACCTAAGTTACAATTAAACCTAACACTACACTATCAATAAATTAATTAAATAAACTACCTACAATTACCTACAATTAACCTAACACTACACTATCAATAAATTAATTAAATACAATTCCTACAAATAAATACAACTAAATAAACTAGCTAAAGTACAAAAAATAAAAAAGAACTAAGTTACAAAAAATAAAAAAATATTTACAAACATAAGAAAAATATTACAACAATTTTAAACTAATTACACCTACTCTAAGCCCCCTAATAAAATAACAAAGCCCCCCAAAATAAAAAAATGCCCTACCCTATTCTAAATTACTAAAGTTCAAAGCTCTTTTACCTTACCAGCCCTGAACAGGGCCCTTTGCGGGGCATGCCCCAAGAAGTTCAGCTCTTTTGCCTGTAAAAAAAAACATACAATACCCAAGCCCCCCAACATTACAACCCACCACCCACATACCCCTAATCTAACCCAAACCCCCCTTAAATAAACCTAACACTAAGCCCCTGAAGATCTTCCTACCTTGTCTTCACCTCACCGGGTTCACCGATCTGTCCAGAAGAGCTCCTCCGATGTCCTGATCCAAGCCCAAGCGGGGGGCTGAAGAAGTCCATGATCCGGCTGAAGTCTTCATCCAAGCGGGGCAGAAGAGGTCTTCCATCCGATTGAAGTCTTCATCCAAGCGGCATCCATCCGGAGCGGAGCAGCAGCATCCTGAAGACCTCCGACGCGGAACATCCATCCTGGCCGACGACTGAACGACGAATGACGGTTCCTTTAAATGACGTCATCCAAGATGGCGTCCCTCAAATTCTGATTGGCTGATAGGATTCTATCAGCCAATCGGAATTAAGGTAGGAATATTCTGATTGGCTGATGGAGTCAGCCAATCAGAATCAAGTTCAATCCGATTGGCTGATCCGATCAGCCAATCAGATTGAGCTCGCATTCTATTGGCTGATCGGAACAGCCAATAGAATGCGAGCTCAATCTGATTGGCTTATTGGATCAGCCAATCGGATTGAACTTGATTCTGATTGGCTGATTCCATCAGCCAATCAGAATATTCCTACCTTAATTCCGATTGGCTGATAGAATCCTATCAGCCAACCGGAATTCGAGGGACGCCATCTTGGATGACGTCATTTAAAGGAACCATCATTCGTCGTTCAGTCGTCGGCCAGGATGGATGTTTCGCGTCGGAGGTCTTCAGGATGCTGCCGCTCCGCTCCGGATGCCGCTTGGATGAAGACTTCAATCGGATGGAAGACCTCTTCTGCCCCGCTTGGATGAAGACTTCAGCCGGATCATGGACCTCTTCAGCCCCCTGCTTGGGCTTGGATCAGGACATCGGAGGAGCTCTTCTGGACATATCGGTGAACCCGGTGAGGTGAAGACAAGGTAGGAAGATCTTCAGGGGCTTAGTGTTAGGTTTATTTAAGGGGGGTTTGGGTTAGATTAGGGGTATGTGGGTGGTGGGTTGTAATGTTGGGGGGCTTGGGTATTGTATGTTTTTTTTTTACAGGCAAAAGAGCTGAACTTCTTGGGGCATGCCCCGCAAAGGGCCCTGTTCAGGGCTGGTAAGGTAAAAGAGCTTTGAACTTTAGTAATTTAGAATAGGGTAGGGCATTTTTTTATTTTGGGGGGCTTTGTTATTTTATTAGGGGGCTTAGAGTAGGTGTAATTAGTTTAAAATTGTTTTAATATTTTTCTTATGTTTGTAAATATTTTTTTATTTTTTGTAACTTAGTTCTTTTTTATTTTTTGTACTTTAGCAAGTTTATTTAATTGTATTTATTTGTAGGAATTGTATTTAATTAATTTATTGATAGTGTAGTGTTAGGTTAATTGTAGGTAATTGTAGGTAGTTTATTTAATTAATTTATTGATAGTGTAGTGTTAGGTTTAATTGTAACAGGTTAGGATTTATTTTACAGGTAATTTTGTAATTATTTTAACTATTTTAGCTATTAAATAGTTCTTAACTATTTAATAGCTATTGTACCTGGTTAAAATAAATACAAAGTTACCTGTAAAATAAATATAAATCCTAAAATAGCTACAATGTAATTATAATTTATATTGTAGCTATATTAGGATTTATTTTACAGGTAAGTATTTAGCTTTAAATAGGAATAATTTATTTAATAAGAGTTAATTAATTTAGTTAGATTTAAATTATATTTAACTTAGGGGGGTGTTAGTGTTAGGGTTAGACTTAGCTTTAGGGGTTAATACATTTATTAGAATAGCGGTGTGCTCCTGTCGGCAGATTAGGGGTTAATGTTTGAAGTTAGGTGTCGGCGATGTTAGGGAGGGCAGATTAGGGGTTAATACTATTTATTATAGGGTTAGTGAGGCGGATTAGGGGTTAATAACTTTATAATAATAGCGGTGCGGTCCAGTCGGCAGATTAGGGGTTAATAAGTGTAGTCAGGTGGAGGCGACGTTGTGGGGGGCAGATTAGGGGTTAATAAATATAATATAGGGGTCGGCGATGTTAGGGCAGCAGATTAGGGGTACATAGGGATAATGTAAGTAGCGACGGTTTACGGAGCGGCAGATTAGGGGTTAATAATAATATGCAGGGGTCAGCGATAGCGGGGGCGGCAGAATAGGGGTTAATAAGTATAAGGTTAGGGGTGTTTAGACTAGGGGTACATGTTAGAGTGTTAGGTGCAGACGTAGGAAGTGTTTCCGCATAGCAAACAATGGGGCTGCGTTAGGAGCTGAATGCGGCTTTTTTGCAGGTGTTAGGTTTTTTTTCAGCTCAAACAGCTCCATTGTTTCCTATGGGGGAATCGTGCACGAGCACGTTTTTTAGGCTGGCCGCTTGCATAAGAAACTCTGGTATCGAGAGTTGAAGCTGCGTTAAATATGCTCTACGCTCCTTTTTTGGAGCCTAACGCAGCCTTTATGTGGACTCTCAATACCAGAGTTATTTTTATGGTGCGGCCAGAAAAAAGCCAGCGTTAGCTACGCGGGTCCTTACCGACAAAACTCTAAATCTAGCCGTTAGACATAAGATTAATACAATTTTTTTAATGAAGCTAAGATAAGTCTTTATCAGACATACAAACAAAACTAATTATATTTGTGATGATTATTAGCTCAATTTGAAGCTTATTTTGCCAGATTCCAAAGTAAATTCTGTTAAATTGGCATTTTTGTATTAATTTATATTTTAGGGATAAAAGTAAAAAGGGAAAAGAGCTGCAGATTTACAAATTCAACTTCTGGTCACTTGTCATTCCATGTAACTATCACATATTCCCAGTGCAATTTAATATGTTATTAAATCTATGCAATATTCCCTGTAAAGGTAATGTAAGTGACACTTTGCAGAATACACTCATGAAATGAACCTTCAGCTCAGAAAAGAGCTGAAATAGATATTATGTAATCAGTGCTACCTCATAATGATGTGGATTTAATAAACCGAATGCTAACTTTTCCAACCTATATTTCATTGTTAAAAATGTATGTATATATATATATATATATATATTAATAATAAGAGGGAAAATAAGAAGATACATAGGGGCCTATTTATTAATGTGCGAGCGGACATGATCCGATATAGCGGATCATGTCTGCCACACATTGATCATTGCACCAGCAGTTCTTGTAAACTGCTGGTGCAACGCCACCCTCTGCAGATTCGCGGTCAATCAGCTGCCAGCAGGGGGTGTCAATCAACCCGATCGTATTGGATTGGGTTGATTTTAGGCGATGTCTGTCCGCCACCTCAGAGCAGGCAGACAGGTTATGGAGCAGTTATGCTTCATAACTTGTGTTTCTGGCGAGCCTTCAGGCTCGCCAGAAACACGGGGCTTCAAGCTCCATACGATAAATATGCCCCATAGTGTTGTTTAACAATATATCAAAATATATTAGAATGCAGAATGCTTGCTGAGAGAGGTAGAAAGGAAATCAAGACAATTCAGGTTGTATATGTATACTGGAAACTAATAGTATGCATATATTTCTAGTAAAATAAGTATTGTAGGAATTTTAAAATCAAAGATATCGATTATAGTAGAGCTCAACATCTTCCTAACTAGGTTTAAGAAGCAGAGAATATCTTAACAAGTCTATAACTATGACCCCTTGCCCTACAGAGGGAAATAATGGAGAGGTCATTTTGGACCATATATGACAATTGCATGAATGATTTTTTATTTTGTTAGGAAAAGCATACAAACACTACATCAACACACACAAGACATTTGAATACTAGACATTTCATCCTACTAATCTTAGGGGGTATTAAAAGGAGAGAGAAATACCAAAGGAAGGAGATGGAAACACAATGGAACTGAACAAGTATGGAAGTTGAGAGACAAACACATAGGCCTAATTTCCATAAACTTATGGTAACATTAGACATCTTCACAAAAATTTTAGAGAAAAACTTGCTAAAGGTACCAGAGCATTTTTAGCATTAATGCTATTACTCAATTGAAACAGAAATATAGCCTTGTTTTTTTTATTTACCTGTCAAAACTATATATTTATTTTAAGTAGGCAACCCAAGGTATTGATCTAGGCCCATTTTGGTATATTTCATGACACCATTTCACCGCCAAATGTGATCAAATTAAAAAAATCTTTAACTTTTTCGCAAACATTCGGTTTCTTACTTAAATGATCTACATATTCTTTGTGCAGTAATAATTTGATGTAAAAGTTTCTCTGGAATCCCCTTTGTCCAGAAATAGCAGACATGCACAGCTTTGCAATTGCTTTGAAATTCCTGGCAGTGAGAGGGTTAATTAGTTAGCTGGAAAGGGTATTATTACTGTAATGTAGGGATTACCCTCCCACCTGACACCTCCCACCCCTCCCCTCCACACACACCTAAATTCTTCATCAACATCTTAGGTACAGGCAGACAGTCTGCCAGTATGCATTTTAGGGCCTTTTAGATTTTTCTTTTTTTTCTTTTTTTTCTTTTTTTTCTGCAGTGTAGTTATCCCTCCTCAATCCTCCCACCTTCCTGATCCCTCCCAAACAGCTCTTTAAGCCCCTTCTTTCACTAGTGGCAGAAATCTTAGGTAATGGCAGCTGTCTGCCAGTACCCAGTTTAATTTATTTTTTACTTTATTTCTTTATTGCATTTTTGGATGTCAAAAAATTTGGTGAGAGAGGATTAGAGAGAGATAGAGATTTTTTTTTAATTAAAGGGCAATACATGATGGGAGAGAGTGAAATGGAAATATAAGATGAGGAGAAAATGGTTTCTAGTAAGAGCGAAAGAGAGAGAGAGAGAGAGGGAGAGAGAGAGAGACAGAGAGAGGGAGAGAGAGAGAGAGAGACATGGAGGCCGAATTATCAAATGTCAGTCGGACCTGATCCGACAGTGCGGATCAGGTCCAACATACATCACTGAATACGGAGAGCAATACGCTCTCCGTATTCAGCATTGCACCAGCAGCTCACAAGAGCTGCTGGTACAACGCCACCCCCTGCAGACAAACATTATCCACAAGACAGGTACATTGGAGCTTATATTTTGCTAGATTCGACTTCCACATAATTTACCGCCCTGCCAGTAAAAATGGTAAGGCTGAAGCTTTTTCACGTCAACTAACTTATCTTGCAGGATTGTCTACCCCAACATCCATTATTCCCACAGAACGCTTTATTGGGATGACATCTGATTTACTCACTGACATTAGAAATTCCTCTCGGCAACCACTTCAACTTCCTAGCAATCAGTTAACCTATCGAGGAGGATTGTATTATTATAACGATAGAATCTGTATACCAACAGAGCTCAGAACCAAACTACTTGAACAGCATCATGACTCTCCTATGGCCGGACATCCAGGAGTAAAATGTACCTTAGATCTCCTTTCTAGATTTTATTGGTGGCCAAAATGAAGACTATGGTCAACGAATATGTAAAAACCTGTACCACCTGTCAAATTTCAAAAATTGATAGAAGGTCTCCATATGGAATTCTTATGCATTACCCATCTCAGACAGGCCCTAGCAACAAATCGGTTTAGATTTCATTGTCGATTTACCCCCTTCTAAGAATCAGACCACCATTCTGGTTGTTATAGATACTTTTACAAAGATGGCTCATTTCATACCGTACCATAAATTACCAACATCATCAGAAACAGCAACTCTATTCCTCGAAAACATTGTTAGATTACATGGTGTACCATACATTATAATATCAGATAGGGGATCACAATTTACATCCAGGTTTTGGAAAAGCCTTTGTCAATCCTTGAAAATCAGTCATCGCTATAGTACATCATTTCACCCTCAGACCAATGGACAATCTGAAAGGTTAAATCAATGGTTAGATGAATATTTAAGGTGTTTCTGCTCATATCAACAAAATAATTGGCTTAAATTACTGCCAATGGCGGAATACGCCTACAACAATCTAACTAATTCTTCTACAAAACTATCACCGTTCTACGCTAACTATGGTTACCATCCAACATTTAATTAAATTTCTACTACTCTTTCTGATTCTCCTTTGGTGGATGAATTGAATAAGTTGCTCTTGGATAACTTTAGATTCATCAAGGAAAACATTACCAAATCCCAAGCTACACAAAAACGTTACTTTGATCTACGTCAGAGAAGTCCCCCCACCTACCAAGTGGGAGACGAGGTTTGGTTGTCCACTAAAAACTTAAAACTACAAGTCCCCAGTAAGAAACTTGCTCACAAATAAATCGGACCCTTCCCGATATCTAAAATAGTCAACGAGAATGCAGTCACCCTAACCTTACCTTCCACCTTGAAGATTCACCCAACTTTCCACGTCTCCTTGATTAAACCATATACACCAACTAGATCTGCTAGCCCAGTCTTGCCACCATCTATGGCAATACAGGACCCTGATGTTTATGAATTACATTCTCTCCTGGACTACAGGTACTACAGACATGCATTGCAATATCTGGTTCGATGGAAGAACTTCTCAGTTGAGGTAGATAGTTGGGAACCCGCTACCAATATCGACGCCCCGAGGTTGGTCTCACAATTCCACAGGAGGTACCCAGACTGACCCAGGCCTCAAGTTGTGCATCAGCTTACTTGAGGAGGGGGTCCTGTCAGGATACTCTGGTTGGACTATATCCCTTTAAATCCTTTTCACCAATCCTATGCATATGGCCCCTTTAAATCTTTCCCGCACTGACAATCTAGTGCTTAGTATTTTGTAACTCTGCGAGGTGCACCAGTTTTCATCCTGAGCTCCTAATCAATCTAACTTTTGGATATAATCTATTGAACTCTTTCCTTATTTGCCTTCTACTACAGGTCTTTCATTTTGAAGTTCTACTTCATTACCCTCCTGTAAAACCAACTGAAAGCCGGACACCATCACAGCCACTCGCAAATACTCTCTGGCATACCCGATCTCTCTTGTTCATCACAGACTATCACTACAGCAAGCAAAAGGTACTCTCGTTACAAACTTACATTGAATATGTTATTCCTCTATGTCCATAATCGAGTTAAACTGTAAATCTGTAACTGTTACAACTGAGCCGCTTCAAAGTGACGTCACACGCCACTCACTTATCCAGACTCGCATCGTGGAAGGAAACCTCCGACCCTACTGCTATTTACACAGAACATACCTGTCAGTGCGATATAGCTGAGCCTCTCACAACTCCTCAAGTAAGTGAGACTAAATTGTCTTTGTCTTAAACTTGCTATACTACTAGCGGTGTGTTTATTCTCTCAAAGGACTTCCTTGTCATACACTTGCCATTCAGCTAACTGTGCGGTTGTTCCGGTTCCTTCATGTTCTACTAAACAAATTTAGTGGATCACACAAGTCACATAATTACACTATCATACCAGATATCACTATTGCTTATAATGCTTATCTTTCAAGATAGTGAAACAAACAAACTATTCGTAAAACAAATAACCAATTGAGATCCATAAGAGGAAACTTACTAAATTGTGACAGTAGTTTATATAATAAAACAAAAATGTTAATTTTACTCAAACACATACCTATAAATAGTAAAACCAGAGAGACTGATACATTTACAGTGGTTTCTTAAATTTTACCTATAAATTAATTTTATATACTGTATATATATATATATATATATATATATATATATATATATACACACAAAAAAATCATTGAGATATGCACTCAATGGGTGAAACTTCATGAGATATCCAAGCAATCCAAGTAGAAAAAGGCACTCACTGGAATATGCATAAAATATAACTTTTAATATCACTAGTTATAGGTTAGACAGCATAACCTTTCGAGACCATTCCGATTTCGATAATCCAAAAAGAAGCAATATTACATCCCTAATCCTTATAACCTTATATACCTGTGTGATAACCCACATTATGGCGTCTTAGATCCTTCTCGGCGTACATACTATGTCCCTTGCTAGTGACGTCATCAAAGCATGACTCATGAGGATGCGTCAGCTACCGGTGCATAAATCCGAACTAAATACATTCGAATGTATCCGGATTTGAATCGATCCGAAAATGAAATTAGAAAAAATCCGAATTGGTCCGAAACAAACCAAAACAAATGTTTCCGCCGCACACAAGTCTAGCAGGTGAGAGCACAGTATAAGTGCAGAAACTTCTTCCTCAGTAGCTGGGCAAAAGAGCTAAATATATGGCTATGTGGGTTTTGGTTGATTGCAAGCTTTTGGGGGGATGAGAGATTGGAAGTATGTTGGGAGCTGATTTAGTTTCTGAAGAAATCAATTTTGTTATTTAAGTGGCTGGCAAAATCTTGAGCTGACAGAGAAGTTGTATTAGGAGGTGGGGGTGTTGCGGAGAAGAGATTTGAAAGGGGAGAACAGATGTTTTGGGTTTGAAGAAAGAGTAGAGATAAGAGTAGAGAAGTAATGTTGCTTATAAAGATTAAGGGCAGGGTAGTAGGAGTTCAAGATGAACTTGTAGTGAAGAAAGTCAGCTGAACTACAAGATTTTCGCCAGTGCCTATCAGCAGTACGGGAACATCTGCGTATATATCGTGTCAGAGGAGTGTGCCAGGGCTGAGGGTGAGTGTATGATTTCTGAGCTATATTAGGAGGGGCCAGATTGTCAAGGACCGATGTAAGGGTGGAATTATAGTGGCAGATAGATTGGTCAGGGCAGGAAAAGGAGGAGATGGATGAGAGGGGAGGTTCGAGAGAACTATCGAGCTGTTGCTGATCTAATGACATAATGCTTCTATGAAGTAAGGTGTGAGGGGTAGAAGGAGGGAAAGTTGTTGGGAGGGATAATATGTTGCAAGTGAGGAGATGATGGTTAGAGAGAGGAAAATTAGAGTTTATGAAGTCTGAAATAGTGCATCATTAGCTGAAGATCAGATCAAGAGAGTGGCCATCTTTGTGAGTGGGAGAGTCAGTCCATTGTGACAGACCGAAAGAGGAAGTGAGTTGCAGAGGTTGTTTTGCAGAGGAGGCAGTGGGATTGTCAAGAGGGATGTTGAAGTCGCCAAGAATGATGGCAGGGGTGTCTGAGGAAAGAAAATAAGGTAGCCAGACAGCAAAGTGATCTAGAAATTGAATTGAGGAGCCAGGGGGGGTGGGCGGTATATGACTGCAACACGTAAAGAGAGGGGAGAGAATAAACAAATCATGTGGGTTTCAAATGAGGAAAATGTGAGGGAAGAGACGTGTTGTATTTGTTAAAAGGTGCAATTAGAGGAAAGTAAAATACCTATACCACCTCCTTGTCTATTACAAGACCTAGGAGTGTGGCTGAAAGGCATGCATATATGTGTATGTATGTGTATGTACATATGTATCTGTATGTATGTATGTATGCTATCAGTGTTTTAATTGTATATCTTAATAGAAATTTTAGAAAATTACAGTTTAAATGTTATGTTGGGCTTAGCACACTTTTAGTTCAGTGCACCTTTGACTTATCGCTTAAGCAATAGCTGACATGAGTTTTTTTAGGGTGCCCCTATTGAAGTCTATAATGTGAGGGCACACCCGTACTATCTGACATCCAGGCTGTTCGCTTGAACGCTACCATATTACTCGGGACTTAATATGACTGAAAAAATAAAAGCACTATTGATTTAACTTAAGCAGTGTTATCACATAATAGTGCTAATATTTTACCCAAAAAACTAATCATACTATAATTTGCTCACTTCCAGAATTAACTGTCCCAGTGTGATGTGACTCTACCCCAAGTTTGCACCTAGATTTCCCTGACTTAGTCTCCAGCAATCCCCATTTCCTGCATAGTCTCCAGAAATTGCTGGGAGGTATGTAAAATGAAGAATTTTATAAAATGCATTGTAAGCTACATTGTGTGTCAGGCTTTAAATTAGACTAGCCTCCTTTATATAGATCACTTTAAAATAACATTTTACTCTCCCCTGCCTATAAAACTCAGCATTGTGAATTTGAATATATACACTAAGGCCTATATTACAAGTGGAGTGCAAAAATATTAGTGTTATAGTACGTTAACATCACTTGAACACAATCAAAAGCATTATATTACAAGCCAGTTTTTATCACTCACGGATAGTCTAGGGTGTGCTAAGATCTGCATATCACTTGTGTGCTAAATCCTTCACATAATAGACTTTTATGAGCAAGAGCCATAAAAATCATGTCCAATATCGCTTGGATGGTGGGCTAAACCGATGGTGTGCTAAGCCAAGGGTGTGCTAATCCAACGGTGCACACGTAGTGGCGTTCTTGATTGTTTTTTTTATAGAAAACAATATTAAAATTAGACCAGTATAGGGTCAGATATATTTGGATCAAACATATTTATTTGTTTGAATGTAAGAGTAATCTATTGAAAACAGGCTTGAAATTTTATCAAAATAAATATGTAGGTTAATTAATTAATTCTTAGCTAATATATTGTATATACTTATGTTTTCATTTTAATCCTGGTCTTCTAATGACCCGCCCAGGCTGCCTCTGTTAAAAATATTTTTTTTCTATGAGTGATGTTAGCCAATGATTTGATTAGCCATACGACTCTTAGCTTAAAAAAAACAACTTTCAGATATGTGTTTATTTGGCTTGCATAGTGAGAGGGACCGCTCTCTATATGTCACACAGATACAGAACAGGAAGAGAAACGGGGGCGGGTGATCCAAAGAAGAACGGCAATAAAATAAGTATAGTAATTTAAAAAAAAACAAACAAACAGTGGTTTGTCTTTAAATAATATACACTTACTACTGACATGTTATGAGATTGTTCAATTTACTGTCACTTTAATGAAAAACTGCTTTATTTTAACTTTAGTAATGTTATCATTTAGTCATTTTTCTTTCTACTTTTTTTTTAACTAATAGACTACTACTAATTTGCTTCAAATGTACTGTTTTTGAGGTCACCAGCAGTTTGTCAGAAAATCCAAAACCAATCTGATTTGGGGCCAAATTCTGAGTGGACCACAGTTGATAAGTGGTTTATCGCGGGTGTTTGCGCTCGTCTGGCTTACTGCTGGTATTACGAGTTGAAAGTAAACGCAATCACTTGAGTGCTTACTGTGACTTCAGAGCTCTGGGTAGCTATTTCAAGAAACTAAAAAGTCACTCATAATAACACTATCCTATATTATAAAAGGCCAGGTATGTTTGTCCAATGCAGTCATGCGCAGTAGAGACTGCAGCGCGAGACAAAAATACCTGGCTGTAAGGAAAAATCAGCAGTGACGGCCGTGAGGATCAGACAGCAGAGTGGGCAGAGTGGGTGGGGCTGGACAGAGGGGACGTGGTGGTGGGAGCAGGCATGATGGGGCGTGGCTGGGCAGTTCCGCTGCACTGCAGAAAATGGCCTGTGTACACAGGCATTAGGACTAGTCTAATGAAACTTATTTAAAAAATGATTGCACACAAAAAGTATAAAGGCTCAAAGAAAGGAGGCGTCAGGCAAAAAAAGGCAGGCAAAGGACTTTAACATAGGCATACATACATATACATGTCTAAATATGAATCTATCTATCCATCTATCTATCTATACATATATATGCATACATACATGTACATACAGACATATATACAAATATAAACAATAGATAATATATATATTTATATATATATATATATATATATATATATATATATATATATATATATGTATGTGTGTGTATGTGTGTATATATATCTATTCCTAAATATAAACATGTATATTTATATAGGTATAAATATATATTGTACAAAAAACATCAAATATATGTAGAAATATGTATATATGAATACATAGAACATATTCTGCTATGTGAAGAACATTGGAAAGTGAAATATCCATATTTTCAATTCAAGTTAGCGCACTTCAAAATATGTGATCAAGTTTGTGCTAGAGTGGAGCATTAGGGTTTTTTTCCACTTTTTTCCCCCATTGACTTCTATGTCCTGAAGTTAGTGATTCTGAGGGCTAGATGATATAAACTTCACCAGATCAAACCTTGTTTTTCTCGCCGACTCTCTGAGGGCTACCTGGTGGAAAGTTAGTCAAAAAGGGGTAGTCCCTGAGAGTTGCAAGATGGCTGCTATTGAAAGTATTGGAGCTTGCTGGATAGGGACTCTTTGCTCCTAAGAGCGGTTAGCAGTGAGCACAGGGCGCATTTTAAAAATTAAATCCTGCAGCCAATATAAATTACATTATGCTGCTTTCTGTGTATAGCATCTTGCATTTGCCTATATTTTCGTATGCATGTGTTTTTTAATTAGAGTATAAAGTATTTGTAGTGTTTTGAGAAAAGCTCGCAAGATAAAAACGTGAGAACTGCAGTGCAAAAATCTTTACAGAATTACATTGGAATTAGAGAGACATTTTCATATACGCCCATGGGACGCCCATGTTAAGGCCATTTTACGAAAAAAACAATTACACTTTACATATTGTATTTATATCTACAAAATTTCTGTGTGATTTTTGCACATCCAGTGTACTAAAATTATGATTTACACTGTGCATATTTAATATGATTTATTTATGTGTAAATTACATACAAATTTTACATTTTTATTAAAATACAATTTTTGGTGAAGAATTTTGTTACAATTTTTGATGCACCTTGACAGAACAATTTTTCCCTGCTTATTTTTGTGTGAATGGTTCAAATATTTGTTTTGTATGATGTTTAAAATACAAATTTTATTGTGTACTTTTCATACGAAAATGCAGACACTCTGTTTTCAGGGTATAAAGTAGCTTTAGATCCCTCCACCAGGAAAATAGAATGACTGGCGAGGATTCTTTAATAATTTTGCCAGCCCAGAGTGCTTTCAATCATCAAGCCCTTAGTCTTTCTCTTGCGCACTACATTTTTACTTTTAATTTGTAATACCAACGCTAACCAGACAGCACTAATCATCTAACTTGAGAGAAGTTAGCGCTCATGAGTGATAAAAAAATATCGCTCCACTTGTAGGCCTAAATCTAGGGCTAAATATTTATGCTGCTTCTGGTGGACAAGGGAATATCTGTCAGAATCAGAGGGCTCTTAGTATGATCCTGCACATAACAAGTGCAGATGAATCCATATACTACTCAGACTGTCACAACAGATGCATCATTACTTAGTATATTGTAATGTAAAATATACTTTTCTATTTGTGCCTGGGTATTGTCTCTTGATATTTAGATTTTTTTTTTTACAGAATTCAAATCATATCAGCATTATTTTTGTTGCATAGTATTAGTATAATTTAGAAAATAAAATATTAAAACATTGGATGTCAAAACAATATTCTGTGCTACCTATATTTTGGTATGGTATGATATGATATGGTAAAAAAAACTGATATATGGATATATTTTAAAACAAAAAAAAACCTAATTTCTCCAACATTGGTGTGTCCGGTCCACGGCGTCATCCATAACTTGTGGGAATATCTCTTCCCCAACAGGAAATGGCAAAGAGTACAGCAAAAGCTGTCCATATAGTCCCTCCTAGGCTCCGCCCACCCCAGTCATTCTCTTTGCCGTTGCACAGGCAACATCTCCACGGAGATGGTGAAGAGTATGTGGTGTTTAGTTGTAGTTTTTTATTCTACTATCAAATTTTTTCAACTCACTCCGTTGGTGGCTAACCCAGGACCACCTGTCCCAGGGAATGAGTTTCCGCAGACCAGAGTGGGTCATCGTCACGACCGACGCCAGTCTAGTGGGCTGGGGCGTGGTCTGGAACTCCCTGAAAGCTCAGGGCTATGGTCTCGGGAAGAGTCTCTTCTCCCGATAAACATTCTGGAACTGAGAGCGATATTCAATGCTCTCAGGGCTTGGCCTCAACTAGCAAAGGCCAGATCCATAAGATTCCAATCAGACAACATGACGACTGTTGCTTACATCAATCATCAGGGGGGAACAAGGAGTTCCCTGGCGATGAGAGAAGTGACCAAAATCATAAAATGGGCGGAGGATCACTCCTGCCACCTATCTGCGATCCACATCCCAGGAGTGGAAAACTGGGAGGCGGATTATCTGAGTCGTCAGACATTCCATCCGGGGGAGTGGGAACTCCACCCGGAGATCTTTGCCCAGTTGACTCAATTATGGGGCATTCTAGACATGGATCTAATGGCGTCTCGTCAGAACTTCAAGGTTCCTTGCTACGGGTCCAGATCCAGGGATCCCAAGGCGACTCTAGTGGATGCATTAGTAGGGCCTTGGACCTTCAACCTAGCTTATGTGTTTCCACCGTTTCCTCTCATTCCCAGGCTGGTAGCCAGGATCAAGCAGGAGAGGGCCTCGGTGATCTTGATAGCTCCTGAGTGGCCACGCAGGACTTGGTATGCAGACCTGGTGAATATGTCATCGGCTCCACCATGGAAGCTACCTTTGAGACAGGATCTTCTAGTACAAGGTCCATTCGAACATCCAAATCTAGTTTCCCTTCAGCTAACGGCTTGGAAATTGAACGCTTGATTTTATCTAAGCGTGGGTTTTCGGATTCTGTAATAGATACTCTGATACAAGCCAGAAAACCTGTAACTAGGAAGATTTACCATAAAATATGGAAAAGATATATCTGTTGGTGTGAATCCAAGGGATTCTCATGGAGTAAGATCAAAATTCCTAGGATCCTTTCTTTTCTCCAAGAAGGTTTGGATAAGGGATTATCAGCGAGTTCTCTAAAGGGACAGATTCCTGCTTTATCTGTCTTATTACACAAACGACTGGCAGCTGTGCCTGATGTTCAAGCTTTTGTTCAGGCTTTGGTCAGGATCAAGCCTGTTTACAGACCTTTGACTCCTCCCTGGAGTCTGAATTTAGTTCTTTCAGTTCTTCAAGGGGTTCCGTTTGAACCTCTACATTCCATAGAAATCAAGATGTTATCTTGGAAAGTTCTGTTTTTGGTTGCTATTTCTTCTGCTAGAAGAGTTTCTGAGTTATCTGCTCTGCAGTGTAATCCGCCCTATCTGGTGTTCCATTCAGATAAGGTTGTTTTGCGTACTAAACCTGGTTTCCTTCCAAAGGTTGTTTCCAACAAGAATATTAACCAGGAAATAGTTGTGCCTTCTTTGTGTCCGAATCCAGTTTCAAAGAAGGAACGTTTGTTACACAATCTAGATGTAGTTTGTGCTTTAAAGTTCTATTTAGAAGCAACAAAGGATTTCAGACAAACGTCTTCTCTGTTTGTCGTTTATTCTGGCAAGAGGAGAGGTCAAAAAGCTACTGCTACCTCTCTTTCCTTTTGGCTGAAAAGCATCATCCGATTGGCTTACGAGACTGCCAGACGGCAGCCTCCTGAACGCATCACAGCTCACTCTACTAGGGCTGTGGCTTCCACATGGGCCTTCAAGAACGAGGCTTCTGTTGATCAGATATGTAAGGCAGCGACTTGGTCTTCCCTGCACACTTTTGCCAAATTCTACAAATTTGATACTTTTGCTTCTTCGGAGGCTATTTTTGGGAGAAAGGGATACTTTTGCTTCTTCGGAGGCTATTTTTGGGAGAAAGGTTTTGCAAGCCGTGGTGCCTTCCGTTTAGGCAACCTGATTGGCTCCCTCCCTTCATCCGTGTCCTAATGCTTTGGTATTGGTTCCCACAAGTTATGGATGACGCCGTGGACCGGACACACCAATGTTGGAGAAAACAGAATTTATGCTTACCTGATAAATTACTTTCTCCAACGGTGTGTCCGGTCCACGGCCCACCCTGGTTTTTTAATCAGGTTTGATGAATTTATTTCTTTAACTACAGTCACCACGGCACCCTATAGTTTCTCCTGTCCGTCGGTCGAATGACTGGGGTGGGCGGAGCCTAGGAGGGACTATATGGACAGCTTTTGCTGTACTCTTTGCCATTTCCTGTTGGGGAAGAGATATTCCCACAAGTTATGGATGACGCCGTGGACCGGACACACCGTTGGAGAAAGTAATTTATCAGGTAAGCATATATTCTGTTTTTAAATTAAAATGACAAGATCCCTATCTTAAAATAAATTAAAACTTTCCTGGGAAATTAAAATAATTAAATAACACATTAAAAAAACCTAACCCTACTAAAAAAAATTAAATCTACAATTACAAAAAATTAAAAATACTATATTACAAAAAATAAAAAAAATACTAAAGTACAAAAAATAACAAGCACTAAATGACTAAAAATAACAAACGAAATTATCCAAAATAAAAACAATTACACCTAATCTAATAACCCTATCAAAATAAAAAAGCCCCCCAAAATAAAAAAAATCAATAGCCTACAATAAACTACCAATAGCCCTTAAAAGGGCCTTTTCGTAAGGCATCGCCCTAAAGAAATCAGCTCTTCTTCCTGTAAAAAAATACAAAGACCCCCCAACAGTAAAACCCACCACCCAACCAACCCCCCAAAATAGAAAACCTAACTCTAAAAAAAACAAACTAAAGTACCCATTGCCCTGAAAAGGGCATTTGTATGGGCATTGCCCTTAAAAGGGCATTCAGCTCTTTTTCATTGCCCTTAAAAGGGCATTTAGCTCTTTTAAGAATGCCCAAAACCCTAATCTAAAAAAAAAAACCCACCCAAAAAAAGTTTAAAACCTAACACTAACCCCCGACGATCCACTTACAGTTTTTGAAGTCTGGACATCCATCCTCATCCAGGAGGCGAAGTCTTCATCCAAGCGGCGAGGTCTTCATCCATCCAGGTGGCGTCTTCTATCTTCATCCAGACGGCATCTTCCATCTTCATCCCGGCGGCGCGGAGCGGATCCATCCTGAAGACATCCAGCATGGAGCATCCTCTTCATACAGTCGCCGCTGTATACTGAATCTTCAATGCAAGGGAGCCTTTTCAAAATGGCGTCCCTTGCATTCCTATTGGCTGATTTGATTTTGGAAATTCAAATCAGCCAATAGAATGAGAGCTACTGAAATCCTATTGGCTGTTCAAATCAGCCAATAGGATAAGAGCTACTGAAATTCTATTGGCTGATTTGAATAGTCGATAGAATTTTAAGGGCTATTGGTAGTTTATTGTAGGCTAGGGTTTTTTTATTTTGGGGGGGCTTTTTTATGTTGATAGGGCTATTAGTATTCAGTGTAGAGGCCCAGCACTAGTACCCAAGCAAGTAGATGCACGCTGAAGGGACCCTGCAATAGTCCCTGATGTAATCCCAGAAAAGCAGAAAAACAGCAGTACCTTCTTAATGCAGAAAAACTTCCTTTATTAATGGAACATCATGGCAGACAAGAAAGATACAACGTTTCGGTCACAGACTGACCTTAATCATGTTCTAAACAACATCCTCACTGCTCACATTTTATACCCTTAGCAAGAGGGGAGGGGCTCAATTACCTGGCTCAGGTGTATTCAAACATAGTCCTAAACTACATACCCCCTCTAGTGGTTGTTAGCAGAGAGATCACTCTTCTTTAACCCTCAGAGACCTGAAAATAAATACAATCTCAATTAAAAACAACATATATCACTCATATTTAAAATTAAAAACTTCAAACTAGCAATATATTCAATAAAACATGCAAATTCTCAAATCTAAATATATTGTCCTGTGTAAGTATATTACCAACTTAGTACTATCATACAATTATCAGAAAGACTTGTATATTACAAGGTGACCCCCCAGTCTATTTCCTTATTCATTCCTACAGGAGCCATAGATTGTAGAGTGTAGATCCAGAAAGTTTCCCTGGATTTCAACAACTTAACCCTATCACCTCCTCGCCTTGGTCTTCTAATATATTCAATGATTTGAAACCTAAGTTGCGAGATTGAATGGCCTGCCTGTAGAATATTATTAGATACTGGGGCTTCAAGATTCTTTGTTGGAATATTAGATTTATGTTCATTTATACTCTGATAATCAAGGATGGAAGGTCTTTAAAGACTGATTTATATAAGAAAATGAGTGATAAAAACAGTCTATTAAGATTTGATAGTGAACACTCTCCATCCTTGATTAAAAGTTTACCCAAGAGCCAACTTTTACGTGTCAAGCGCATAGTCTCTGATGAGGATAAGATGGCTTGTAGACTCAAAGAAATGGGTGGTTGCTTCCTCAAGAGGGGTTTTCCAAAATCCCTTATTGATAGACAAATTAAAGAGATTGAGGTAACTAAGTGGGAGTTGGCTCCTGAGGGAGTAAATGTAAATAGGAAATCTCAGAAAAATGAAAGACTTGTATTTGTTACTGAGTTTAACCCACTTAGCAACAAAATAAATGGTATCATTAGGAAACATTGGTCGGTGACAGGGCCGGATTGGGCAGCCGGGATACCGGGAAAAATCCCGGTGGGCCGCTGGCCGACAGCTCAGCTGGGCTGGCAGGCCTGGCCCTGGCTGCTGTGTGCTGAGTTTGGAATTGCGGTCCTGATACACACTGACTAACTCAGACTCCCCACTAAAGCTGCAGCAGCAGTGAGACAGTGTAGTAATTTTTTTTTTTTAAACTACTTTGTTAGTTGTTACATAATATTTAACCCCCTCTCCGCTGGTGGCCCGCTGCCTCTGCATGCAATTAAACAAACTGGGCCGTCTGGCGCTGCGGCCGCTGGTGCTGCAGGAGGCTGTTAGTAAACCCTAAGACCTTAGTCAGTGGTCACTTACTAAACCAGCCAGCCTGCCATCTGAGATCTCTACAGTGACTGAGTCTGTGTCTGTCTCAGTGACAGTCTCACACAGTCAGTCACAGGCTCAGTACTGTACTGTCTCAGTATGTCTCACAGGCAGGCCAGCGGAGGAGGACTCACTCAGGAGGATTCAGGTCAGGATTTTCATTATGCAGCCCGGTCAGGACAGGAGGTGGTGCGGGCCGCGGGCCAGCAGCTGTGATGTCACGATAACTTGTAAGTTGACTCAGTCACTGCACCACGTGACATAGTGGAGGACTGGAGGGAGCGGGAGCCTCAGCCTGGGAGCAGCAGCGGCTGCGTGCCTGTGTCGCAGCGTCGGTCAGTGACAGTGAGCAGTGAGCACTGAGCTCGAGTAGACATTCAAGCAGGCCATGTGGGGTCAGTGGTCACATGTGACACAGTGCTATCGAGTGGCCCAGCAGTCAGTGCAGTGGACAGTGGGAGAGCCAGCAGGGAGGGACAACACAGCACTGCCACTGTACTGAAGAGACTAGAGTGGCTGCAACTTTGGACAGCAGCGCAGCACTGCAGCAGGCATTGGCAGAAGCACTTACTGGCCACCGGCATCCTCCTTGACTGAGTCGGCAGTGGTAAGTTCAAGAGCTGTGCCTGTGTTTCTGAGCTGGGGAAAGTTATGTGACAGCACAAGTCCTGCTACTTGCCCTGCTGTCAGAGAGTAGAACGGTGAGCCAGTGAACAACTAGCAGCCAGTTTTGTATATATTATTTACTGTCTCAGCCGTTTTGTAATCAGAAGTTGACAGATTTACAGCAGCACCACGCTGCCCTCTCTCTCTCCCTCCCCCATGCTCCTTGTGTTGGCTCGAGGCTGCTTGAATGACCACATAGGGAAGGAAGCACATTATCTATAGAAGTTGTATTATCCCTGGAACTCAGCACTTACAGGTCAGTCACACTGAGCTGACATGCCTAACATTTTATTAATCCTATTTGCAGGCACAGTTTATACAATGACTGAAACAAAAAAACAGCCACATCTAAATTAAACTGTGGGGTGGTACTTATTTGTCCCTTCTGTATTAAATAAATGTGTATGCTATGCCTAGTAGTAGTAGAATGTTCATGTTTTGTGTGTCTGCCTATAAGAAAGTGAATGCTGTGTAGTGTGCATATGCTGTGTATGTGGTGTGTGCATGCTGTGACAGGATCTATGTGTATGTTGTTTGTCTGCTTTGTGTCTGAATCTATGTGTATGGGGGGTGTATGTTGTGTGTCTGCATGTGTGTGGTGTGTGTATGTGGTGTGTGCATGTTATGTGTATGCATATGTTGTGTGCATGAGTGTGGTGTATGCATATGTTGTTGTGTGTCTGCATGAATGTGGTGTGTGTGCATGTTTATTTGTATGCTCTTCAGGGTGTGTTGCTGTGTATTTGAGACTCTGTACATTTGTGTGTATGCTGTGTAATGGTGTTACTATGTGTGTATGTTAATTTGTATGCTCTGTAGTGTGTCAGGTTTTGTGGACAGACATCAGGCTTCCACCCTTAGTGAGTGTTGAATTGCTGAGAGTACTAACAAATGTATGTATGACACAAAATTTACAGTATTTATTTTTAGTTGAAATAATCTTTATTGTCAAAAAGGAAGACAAGAGACTTATGTGTAGACATGTTGTTTTTACAAATTAATATTAGGAATTTAATTTATTTTACATCAGTCTCATGATTTTTTAAAGCCATTTCACATCCCTGCTCCTGTCTCACATATCATACTTTTGTCCACTCACCCCCTGCTTGCTGTATAATTACCTGATGCCCCCTGCGCTCCTCCTCACTCCCTGCCTGCTGCATTACCTGATGCCTCCTGCGCTTTGTCATTAGTACTAATGTTTTAATAAAACAGGGAGCACTGCAGCATTATTTCTGAGTGGCAAGTTTCAGAATTTGGAGGGGGCGTGGCTGGGCTGAAGGGGGCGTGGCTGGGCCGGTCTATACAAATTTCCAGGGCCGGTCTGATTTCCCAATCCGGCCCTGGTCGGTGATAAAAGATTTAAATAAACATATCAAGGAATTTCAAGAGCCCCCTATGCCAGCGTACAGGAGGTGTAAGAATATTAGGGATACTTTGGTCAAGGCTGACATTGGCCCTGAGAAGGGTTTAAGACAGACATTTATTGGTAATCCTCGGATGGTTGCTATCCCTGTTTAGGGTGTTGCAATTGCAACAGCATGATCAAAGGAGAGGTATTTCTACACCCACTAACGGGAAAGAAATATAAGATTTCTGGCTTCCATACATGTAATTCAGAGTTTATTATATATCTGATTAAATGCCCCTGTTCCAAGATCTATGTGGGGGAATCAACACGCAGGGCCAGAGATCATTTAAATGAACATAAATCTAATATTCGAACAAAGAATCTTGAAGCCCCAGTATCTAATCATTTTCTACAGGCAGGCCATTCAATCTCGCAACTTAGGTTTCAAATCATTGAACATATTAGAAGACCAAGGCGAGGAGGTGATAGGGTTAAGTTGTTGAAATCCAGGGAAACTTTCTGGATCTACACTCTACAATCTATGGCTCCTGTAGTAATGAATATGGAAATAGACTGGGGGGGTCACCTTGTAATATACAAGTCTTTCTGATAATTGTATGATAGTACTAAGTTGGTAATATACTTACACTAGACAATATATTTAGATTTGAGAATTTGCATGTTTTATTGAATATATTGCTAGTTTGAAGTTTTTAATTTTAAATATGAGTGATATATATTGTTTTTAATTGAGATTGTATGTATTTTTAGGTCTCTGAGGGTTAAAGAAGAGTGATCTCTCTGCTAACAACCACTAGAGGGGGTATGTAGTTTAGGACTATGTTTGAATACACCTGAGCCAGGTAATTGAGCCCCTCCCCTCTTGCTAAGGGTATAAAATGTGAGCAGTGAGGATGCTGTTTAGAACATGATTAAGGTCAGTCTGTGACCGAAACGTTGTATCTTTCTTGTCTGCCATGATGTTCCATTAATAAAGGAAGTTTTTCTGCATTAAGAAGGTGCTGCTGTTTTTCTGCTTTTCTATTAGATTAGGTGTAATTATTTTTATTTTGAATAATTTCGTTTTTCATTTTTAGTAATTTAGTGTTTGTTATTTTTTTGTAATTGTAGATTTAATTAAGAAAGGGATCTCGTCATTTTAATTTAAAGTTAGGGGGTTGTTAGGTTTAGGGGTTAATAGTTTAATTTTATTTTTGGCGATGTGGGGGGCTGGCAGTTTAGGGGTTAATAGGTTTATTTAGTGGTAGTGATGTCGGAGGCCAGAGGTTTAGGGGTTAATAAATTTATTTAGTGGCGGCGATGTCGGGGAGCGGGGGAATAGGGGTTAATAGATTTATTATAGTGTGGGCAATGTCGGGGTGCGGGGGAATAGGGGTTAATAACTTTAGTATAGTAGCGACAATGTCGGGGAGAGGCGGAATGGGGTTAATAAATGTTATTAGTTGCTGCGATGTCAGGAGCGGCAAATTATGGGTTAATAACTTTAAAATAGTGTTGGCGATGCGGGTGTGCCTCGGTTTATGGGTTAATAGGTAGTTTATGGGTGTTAGTGTACTTTGTAAGAGTTTAGTTATGAGTTTTGTGTAACAGTTTTGTTGCGTAAAACTCATAATTACTGGTCTCAGATTGTGGAACGGATCGTGTCGGTATATGGTGTAATTCAAGCTTTTTAGCCTCACCGCAAAACATATAATGGCAGCGCTATGGAAATCCCATGCAAACATTTCATTTTTTTTAGTGCGGGACTAACGTTACATTACAGGCTAAAAGGCTTGCGGTACAGTTATACCGACAAGACTTGCAATGGCTGCGTTGCTGTTTTAACGCTGAAATGGCCATTTTTTTAGTGTTAAAACACAAACGCAAAACTCGTAATCTAGATGAGAGTTATTTCTCTTGAGGACACAACACCATTATCATACTAGCAAAATGGCTGAGAAGACATACAGCCCCAACCATAAACTTATTTCCATTGAAAGCACTAACGCCTAGATTTAGAGTTTTGTCGGTAAAGACCCGCGTAGCTAACACTGATTTTTTTTACAGCGCACCCTTAAGACAACGCTGGTATTTAGAGTTGTCTGAAGGGCTGCGTTAGGCTCCAAAAAGGGATCGTAGAGCATAATTTACCGCCACTTCAACCCTCAATACCAGTGTTGCTTATGGTAGCGACAAGCTGGAAAAATGTGCTCGTGCACGATTCCCCCATAGGAAACAATGGGGCAGTTTGGGCAGAAAAAAACCTAACACCTGCAAAAAAGCAGCGTTAAGCTCCCAACGCAGCCCCATTGTTTCCTATGGGGAAACAGTTTCTAAGTCTGCACCTAACACCCTAACATGTACCTCGAGTCTAAACACCCCAAACCTTACACTTATTAACCCCTAATCTGCCGCCCCCGACATCGCCGACACCTGCATTATATTATTAACCCCTAATCTGCCGCTCCGTACTCCGCTGCAACCTACATTATACCTATGTACCCCTAATCTGCTGCCCCTAACATCGCCGACACCTACATAATATTTATTAACCTCTAATCTCCCCCCCCCCCCAACGTTGCCGCTACTTACCTACACTTATTAACCCCTAATCTGCCGACCGGAGCTCGCCCATAACCCCTAAAGCTAAGTCTAACCCTAACACCCCCCTAAATTAAATATAATTTTAATCTAACAAAATAAATTAACTCGAATTAAATAAAGTATTCCTATTTAAAACTAAATACTTACCTGTAAAATAAACCCTAATATAGCTACAATATAACGAATAATAATATTGTAGCTATTTTAGGATTTATATTTATTTAACAGGCAACTTGTATTTATTTTAACTAGGTACAATAGGTATTAAATAGTAATTTACTATTTAATAGCTACCTAGTTAAAATAATTACAAAATTACCTGTAAAATAAATCCGAACCTAAGTTACAATTAAACCTAACACTACACTATCAATAAATTAATTAAATAAAATACCTACAATTACCTACAATTAAATACACTAAACTAAATTACAAAAAAACCCAATAAATTACAAAAAATAAAAAAAGATTACAATAATTTTAAGCTAATTACACCTACTCTAAGCCCCCTAATAAAATAACAAAGCCCCCCAAAATAAAAAAAATTCCCTACCCTAATCTAAATTTAAAAAATTAACAGCTCTATTACCTTACCAGCCCTTAAAAGAGATTTTTGCGGGGCATGCCCCAAATAAATCAGCTCTTTTGCCTGTAAAAAAAAACACAATACCACCCCCCAACATTACAACCCACCACCCACATACCCCTACTCTAACCCAAACCCCCCTTAAATAAACCTAACACTACCCCCCTGAAGATCTCCCTACCTTGAGTTGTCTTCACCCGACCAGGCCGAAGTCTTCAACCGATGGACCAGAAGAGGACATCCAGACCGGCAGAAGTCTTCATCCTATCCGGGCAGAAGAGGACATCCGGACCAGCAGACATCTTCATCCAAGCGGCATCTTCTATCTTCATCCATCCGACGAGGAGCGGCTCCATCTTCAAGACCTCCGGCGCGGAACATCCTTCCTGCACGACGACTAGACGACGAATGAAGGTTCCTTTAAGTGACGTCATCCAAGATGGCGTCCCTCGAATTCCGATTGGCTGATAGGATTCTATCAGCCAATCGGAATTAAGGTAGGAAAAATCTGATTAGCTGATTGAATCAGCCAATCAGATTCAAGTTCAATCGGATTGGCTGATCCAATCATCCAATCAGATTGAGCTCGCATTCTGTTGGCTGATCGGAACAGTATGAAAAAATATGATTTTTGAACCGATTATAAATACTGTGCTAAATAAGTTTTTCACTGGAAGTAAACTTTTTAACGCGGTGGGTTAGCATATCACAAGCTGAAAGTAATTTGTTTGTTTCCAAATGAAACCTGATGTGCGCTAACTTCAGGACTTTGGATATCGCAGCCACGTTAACTTCTCCCGATAGACTTTAATGAAGCTTGCATTAAAAAAAACTAACACTTATCGCTCGTGCGCTAAACTAACACCGACCTATAGCACTAAAACCGGAATGAACATTTTACATTCCAATGTTCTTAACACAGAAGATAATGTTCTTTTTATTTATATATATATATATATATATATATATATATATATATATATATATATATATTATACATTTTGTAAAATATATATCATTCCTATATCAATTTTTACAGGTAAAGATATATACAGATATATAAATATATATTTAAAAATGCAAAGAACATTTTTTACTGTACAGAAAACATTATAAAATATTAAACTTGATTAAAAATGCTTATTCAAGTTTTAAGGTATTTGAGTGTATATACAGGTGTATATATTTGCTTATGTTTGTATATATGTATGTGTATATACTGTATATATATATATATATATATATATATATACATACACACACATATATGACATAAATGACATACATTTCTAGGAGATGGAGATGAACCCTTTTTAAATTGCCATTTGCTTATTATCCTCCCCAGGAATCCTGCATTGAACCCATACCTCTAAATAGCCGCAGCAGAGTCTCTATGTGGAGTTGAGAGTATCTTAGTTTCTGTCCCCGTACTATCATGATGTCACTACGCCCTGGAAGACGTGCTGCTTACTGATCGAAGACTGGATTGACCAGGCTGTATGAGGGAGTTTGTCTGCTTTTCTGCAACCTAGGATTCCGGACAAGAGGATCCTATTTTTGCAGCATTGCACTGTATAAGGCTAATTTAGGAAGACATTACATACAAGACTAATAAGGTCGGATGCACGACGCAGAAGGGGGGCAGGTAAGAAAGCTTTTTGTCTAATACTCTTTGAATTACCACTTACGACTATATTGGACTTTCGAATGAGTAGAGGATTGCTTTGATATATGCCTATAAACTGTTTGGAAAAAAGGCTGAACTGTTTTCTTTATTTTAATATATTTATGTTGTGTTTGGTGCACATTTTCTTTTAACCATTACACTTTTAGCTAGGTCTTCACTCAAACCAGATGCGTGAAAATGTAGTTTACTTTGAAATTGTGATACGCTTGTAACTTGTAATCTAGCTCTTTAAATGGGCCTGTGACCAAGCTACAAGCTAGCTTTTTATATACAGTCATGGCCAAAAATATTGGCACCCCTGCATTTCTGTCAGATAATACACCCCTTTGCCCAGACAATTGTTGCAATTACAAATGTTTAGGCATTCTCATGTTTATTTCTTTTGTTTGTACAAAACAAGTGGAGAAAAAAAAGCCAAATCTGACACATTCCACGCAAAACTCCAAAAATGGACTGGACAAAATTATTGGCACCCTCAATTTAATATTTGGTAGCACACCCCTTGGGAAAATAACTGAAATCAATCGCTTCCTGTAACCATCAATACATTTCTTACACCTCTCTACTGGAATTTTGGACCATTCTTTTTTCGCCAACTGCTCCAGGTCTCTCAGATTGGATGGGTTCCTTTTCCCAACTGCTGTTTTGAGATTTCTCCACAGGTGCTCTATGGGATTAAGATCTGGACTCATTGCTGGCCAGCTCAGAACTCTCCAGTGCTTTGTCTTAAACCATTTCTGGGTGCTTTTTGAAGTGTGCTTTGGATCATTTTCCTGCTGTAAGACCCATGCCCACTGATGGAGACCCAACTTTCTGACACTGGGCCCTACATTGCACCACAGAATTCTTTGGTAGTCTTCAGATTTCATATTGCTATGCACACAGTCAAGACATCCAGTGCCTAAAGCAGCAAAGCAGCCCCAAAACATCAGTGAACCTCCAAAATGTTTGACTGTAGGGACTGTATTCTTTTCTTTAAAAGCCTCATTTAAAAAACAAAAAAAAACAAAAAAAAACTGTAGAATGATGGGCTTTACCAAAAAGCTGTAAATTGTTTCATCTGACCACAGCACATTCTCCCAAAAGGATTTTGGTTTCCTCATGTAAGTTTTGGCAAACTCCAATCTGGCTATTTTATGTTTCTGAGTCACCAGTGGGGTCTTCCTGGGTCTCCTACCATAGCGTCCCTTTTCATTCAGATGGCGACGTATAGTGCAAGCTGACACATTTGTACCCTGTGCCTGAAGGTCAGTTTGAATTTGTCTGGAAGTTGATCGAGGTTCTTTATCCACTATTCGAACAATCCTTCATTGCAATCTTTGATAATGTTTTATCTTTCGTCCACGTCCAGGGAGATTAGCTACAGTGCAATGGGCTGTAAACTTCTTGACAATGTTTCGTACAGTGTACACAGGAACATTAAGATCTTTGGAGATGGCCATGTAAACTTGAGATTGTCCATGCTTTTCCACAATTTTTGTTCTCAAATGCATTTCTTTGCTGCTCTTTCTCTTCCTGATACAGGTGAGTTTAATTACAAATTACAGGAGCATCACAAACTTGGACTGCAATTATTTCTTACAATTTTGAGAAGGTGCCAATAATTGTGTCCAGTCCATTTTTGGAGTTTTGCGTGGAATGTGTCAGATTTGGCTTTTTTATCTCCACTTGTTTTGTGTCATACCAATACAAACAAAAGAAATAAACATGAGAATGCCTAAACATTTGTAATTGCAACAATTTTATGGGCGAAGTGGTGCATTATCTGACAGAAATGCGGGGGGTGCCAATAATTCTGGCCATGACTGTATATATACTGTGTGTGTGTATATATATATATATATATATATATATATCTATATATATATATATATATATATATATATATATATATATATATATATATATATATATATATAAATACACATGGCTACATTGATTTTTGTTTGAAGCATAGCAAAAAGATTTATTCTAATCTGTTAGGAAAGCGTTTGGTACAGATTTATGCAGTGCAATAATACATCTTTATATTCAAAGCCATTAAAATCCATCAAAAAAACATCTGTCAAATTTACTCATGAGAAATATCACTTATCTATCAGAAACCACATTGCATACAAGCTTTCATATGTTCTCTTCTTATAAGTTCTGTGAAAAAAATTGCATAAACACCTATTACATATATAGAAAAAAAAATCAATAATATCATATTGAGTTGTAATTAAATAAACACAAAAGCTTTGCATGAACTTGAATACATTTGGTAAAGAAAGCTAAGAATAGTAGAGTTGAGAATTGTGAAATAATAGAATGTGATCAATCTTAGTATCATTATAGCTAGGATATTAAAAGCATATGTGCACACTTAAACAAAAAATAAATAACTTAATTGTATGGCTATTCATTTTTTATTTTAAAGGGACATTAAAATGCTTGGCACAGCTACCCTAGAATTATTACTACTCACTATGCTATTGCATTTCCTCCTGTTCCTGCAGTTCGTTTCAAATATGTTCTCCTGTTTTAAAAGCTTAAAGGGACATTGAACCCAAATTTTTTCTTTCATAATTCAGATAGAGCATGACATTTTAGGCAACTTTCTAATTTACTCCTATTATCAAATTTTCTTCATTCTCTTGGTATCTTTGTTTGAAATGCAAGAATGTAAGTTTAGATGCCGGCACATTTTTGGTGAACAACCTGGGTTGTTCTTGCTGATTGGGGATAAATTCATCCACCAATAAAAAAAAGTGCTGTCCATAGTCTGAACTAATAAAAAAGCTTAGCTGCCTTCTTTTTCAAATAAAGATAGCAAGAGAACGAAGAAAAATTGATAATAGGAGTAAATTAAAAAGTTGCTTAAAATTGCATGCTCTATCTGAATCACAAAAGAAAAAATTTGGGTTCTGTGTCCCTTTAAAGGTGCCAGATACTGAAGCTCCACCTCTTTGTACTGGGGGCTGCCATCTTGGAGCTCAGGTATTCTCACGTTTTACAGCTGTATAATGTACTTTAGGTTAGGGTACATGATACAAAGCAGGAGCTGTACATTTTTGCTGTGGCTGCAATGCTCTATAGTATTGTTGAGTGTTTTTTTAAATATATTTTGTGTAACTTAAACTGTAAAAAATGCAAACATGTACAGCTCACACATAGGGGCCCATTTATCAAGCTCCGAATGAAGCTTGTGGGCCTGTGTTTCTGGCGAGTCTTCAGACTCACCAGAAACAGCAGTTATGAAGCAGGCGGACAAGAATCGCCGCAATTCAACCCGATCGAATACGATCGGGTTGATTGACAACTCCCTACTGGCTGCCGATTGGCCGCAAGTCTGCAGGAGGCGGCGTTGCACCAGCAGCTCTTGTAAGCTGCTGGTGCAATGCTGAATACGGAGAGCGTATTGCTCTCCGCATTCAGCGATGTCTTGCGGACCTGATCCGCACTGTCAGATCAGGTCCACAAGACATTTGATAAATAGGCCCCAATGTATCCTGCACAGTAACCTGAAGTACATTATACAGCTGTAAAAAAGTGGACAATATTACTGATCTATGCGTGTGCACAGCTTATATCACAGGCTGTGTGAATACTTGAGCTCCAAGATGGCGTAGCCCAGTATGAAAAGGCAGAGATTTTTCGGACATTTCAGAAAAAATTGGAATCTACATGAGTGCATTTCTGTTTTGTATAGAAGCATTTTTGTAATATACATGTATTAGCAAAAATGCTTCTTATAAAAGCTAAGTATTTAAGTAGAAACACAGGACTTCCTCAGAAAGCCAAAGGTGTTTGTACCATCTGGTAATCACTCAATTTATTAAATGCTGACATGAGGCAAGCCCCACTGGTGTTTTGAGCAGCTGCAATGTTTAAAATGGTGGTACACTGAGAATATATAGCTATGCATCACATGCACGTGCAGAACAAAATGCTATCACTAAAACAAAGATAACTTTTACTAGAAGCATTTTTGCCAATACATGTATATTGTAAATATGCTTCTATTCAAAGATATAATTTATCTATGTGCATTTAAATTTTGACTGGAATGTCCCTTTAAGTATCTGGCACCTTTAAATGGATACTAAACCCAATTTTTTCTTTCATGATTCAGATCGAACATAGAATTTTAAGCAACTTTCTAATTTACTCCTATTATCAATGTTTCTTTGTTCTCTTGCTATCTTTATTTGAAAAGCAAGAATTTAAGCTTAGGAGCCAGACAAATCTTTGGTTCAGCACCTGGGTTGCGTTTGCTGATTGGTGGCTAAATGTAGCCACCAATGAGAAAGCGCTATCCGTGGTGCTGAAACAAAAATGGGCTGGCTCCTTAGCTTAGATTCCTGCCTTTTCAAATAAAAATAGCAAAAGAAAGAAGAAGAATTGATAATAGGAGTAAATTAGAAAGTTGCATGTTTTATCTTATTCAGGAAAGAAAAAAATTGGGTTTAGTATCCCTTTAAGCTATTAAAACAGGACAACTGATTTGTAAGGAGCTGCAGGAACAGGATGAAATGCAACAACAACAGTTTAGTGTCCCTTTAAATATGTTAATATTACAGCTTATATTGAAATATATTGCCATAATTAGAAAATTCTGCTTTTGTTTTGTGATTATGTATTAATGCTATGTTATATGGAAAAAAGATACAGTAATATTTAGAGCATATGCATTACTTTTTCATAGAAGAATTGCTATTGTGCTATTACATTGCTATGGAGACAATACTGACTTTCAAAGTTTAAAAGCTACAGACATTCAGTAGATAAACAATCTTTCAGAAGTTTGTTTTCAACCAAACACATTCATAACTGAACACTTATTTCAGAAAGAAAAATGGGGTTTATTAATCTCAAAATGGAGGGAAGGATAGTAGGTGTTAAATGTGATGGATTGACTTGGAAGATTGATAGTAGAGAGGACTTTTATCTTATTAACCATTTTTTTTTATAATTTCCATTAAGTAGATAAACCAAGGCATTTTACGGGTTTTCTTCTTTTGAGAGAAATGTCCAATTTGAGGACTTCAGTATCTTTTAAACAAACATGCAATTGTATTCTCTATAAGTTAGCCATTAAACGTATCACCTGTACATCACATTTCACACAAGGATGAATTTATTAACCATAAAATGAAACTGATTATTATTAGCTAGTTGAAAGATGCCATTCCCTATGTGACAGAGTGGAGGTAAGATTAGTCGTGAGGCAAATTGTGTGGGTTACAGATGTTAGAAACTTACCATTATTGAGTGAGATATTGAATAAAAACCTGATGATAGAACAATAGAAAAATAAGCCCACATTATTTTAGATGCTGTACATAAGGTGTCTAAACAAGAATAGGATTATAGACGAAGGCTACATCAGGTAACAAGAGTGAGATTTAAGTGTCATCAGCAAACCTGTAACTGCTAATAGATAAAATATTATATTGCCAGCAGTAAATGTATAGTGTTGTAGATAAGTCATATCAATCCTGCCCATGACCAGTGCACAAACATATGGCCCCAGGCTTTTGTACTAATCAGGTCACACATTTTCTTTATGTTGAGAGCTCCTTTCTGTGTGCCTTTCCCTATGTATTTATGGGCAGATGACAAACAGAGGCTGCATATCCCTTGTTAGCTGATCACATACTGATTTGTACTGCACTCTCTGATTTATGACAGACTTTTAGCCTGCAGAGGAAAAGATAGCATCTACTGAATGATACCGTATATCCTGAGGTTATAAGCATCCTCACGAATTACAAATGAGATATTATTTCACTAATTGACACAATAAAGATTTATTAGATGACACTGTAGCATTTCCCTGCATGCTGTATCCTACTGGGATAAAGATACTGAAAGCTAATGGGGTATTTCAGATGTTGTTACATTAGCAGTTCTTTTATCATGGTACTTTACTTCCATTTCTCCAGTTTAAAATGTAAACTTGTAAGATATTTTTTAGTATCAATATAAAGTATAATAGTATTAGCCCTTTATTTGCTAGTGAGGGCAGCAATGCATTGTGTACCAACTTTTTGCAGCAATCATTGCAGCAATAACAATAGCATTAATTGCTGCTAATAAAGTGCTGCATCTCATATTGTATGTTGTATACAAATGTTACACTCTCCCAGGTGTTACATTCATACAATAATTGAGTAATTATCACTGTGACTGAATAAACATATCTAAATTTCTGTAAAATCGGCCAAATTTTAAAGCTCAGAGCTAGCTAGGGTGGCATTGGTTGTCACACTACATTTTTCTATGCTGTAAAAATGTTAAAGTAACGTGAAATCCAAAATCTTTATTTCTCCAACATTGGTGTGTCCGGTCCACGGCGTCATCCATAACTTGTGGGAATATTCTCTTCCCCAACAGGAAATGGCAAAGAGCACAGCAAAAGCTGTCCATATAGTCCCTCCTAGGCTCCGCCCACCCTAGTCATTCTCTTTGCCGTTGCACAGGCAACATCTCCACAGAGATGGTGAAGAGTATGTGGTGTTTAGTTGTAGTTTTTTTATTCTACTATCAAGAGTTTGTTATTTTAAAATAGTGCTGGTATGTACTATTTACTCTGAAACAGAAAAAGATGAAGAGTTCTGTTTGTGAGAGGAATATGATTTTAGCAGCAGTAACTAAAATCGTTTGCTGTTTCCACATAGGACTGTTGAGATGAAATAACTTCAGTTGGGGGAAACAGTTAGCAGACTTTTTCTGCTTAAGGTATGACTAGCCATATTTCTAACAAGACTGTGTAATGCTGGAAGGCTGTCATTTCCCCTCATGGGGACCGGTAAGCCATTTTCTTAGTCTCAAACAGAATAAAGGGCTTAATATGGGCTATAAAACTGGTAGACACTTTTATGGGCAAGATCGATTGCTTTATTTGGGCATTTTATACAGCTTGATGTTGAAATTAACACTTATAAACTTTGGGGAACGTTTTTTAACGTCAGGCACTGGTTTAGACACCTTTCCAGTCAGGAAGGGCCTTCCCTGTAGTAGGCTGAGCCTCATTTTCGCGCCATTACTGCACAGTTACTTTTGAGAGCAGGACATGCAGCTGCATGTGTGTGGGTCTGAAAGTAGTTGAAAAGGTTCCTAGAAGGCTTCATTTGGTATCGTATTCCCCCCTGGGTTTGGTAAAGTCGCAGCAAAGGCTGTAGCTGGGACTGTAGAGGGGTTAAAACTGTAACCGGCTCCGGTTTCTCCATTTTAAGGGTTAAAGGTCTGAAATTTGGGGTGCAATGCTTTGAATGCTTTAAGACACTGTGGTGAAAATTTGGTTAAATTTGAACAATTCCTTCATAGTTTTTCAAATATTCAGTAATAAAGTGTGCCCTGTTTAAAATTTAAAGAGACAGTAACGGTTTTGTTTTAAAACGGTTTTTGTACTTTATTGACAAGTTTAAGCCTGTTAACATGTCTGTACCTTCAGATAAACTATGTTCTGTATGTATGGAAGCCAATATGTCTCCCCCTTCAAAATTGTGTGATAATTGTGCCATAGCGTCCAAACAAAGTAAGGACAGTACTGCCACAGATAGTAAAGTTGCCCAAGATGATTCATCAGATGAAGGGAGTAGACATAGTTCTACATAATCTCCTTCTGTGTCTACACCAGTTTTGCCCACGCAGGAGACCCCTAGTACTTCTAGCGCGCCAATGCTTGTTACTATGCAACAATTGACGGCAGTAATGGATAACTCCATAGCAAATATTTTATCCAAAATGCCTGCATTTCAGAGAAAGCGCGATTGCTCTGTTTTAAACACTGTAGAGCAGGAGGGCGCTGATGATAATTGCTCTGTCATACCCTCACACGAATCTGAAGGGGCCATGAGGGAGGTTTTGTCAGATGGGGAAATTTCAGATTCAGGTAGAATTTCTCAACAGGCAGAACCTGATGTTGTGACATTTAAATTTAAATTAGAGCATCTCCGCGCACTGCTTAAGGAGGTGTTATCTACTCTGGATGATTGTGACAACCTGGTCATTCCAGAAAAATTGTGCAAGATGGACAAGTTCCTAGAGGTTCCGGTGCACCCCAACGCTTTTCCTATACCCAAGCGGGTGGCGGACATAGTGAATAAGGAGTGGGAGAAGCCCGGCATACCTTTTGTTCCCCCTCCTATATTTAAGAAATTATTTCCTATGGTCGACCCCAGAAAGGACTTATGGCAGACAGTCCCTAAGGTCGAGGGGGCAGTTTCTACACTAGCCAAGCGCACTACTATTCCTATCGAGGATAATTGTGCTTTCAAAGATCCTATGGATAAAAAATTGGAGGGTTTGCTTAAAAAGATTTTTGTACAGCAAGGTTACCTCCTGCAACCTATTTCGTGCATTATTCCTGTCACTACAGCAGCGTGGTTCTGGTTCGAGGAACTAGAAAAGTCGCTCAGTGGAGAGACTCCGTATGAGGAGGTTATGGACAGAGTTCACGCACTTAAGTTAGCTAATTCCTTTAGTTTAGATGCCGCTTTGCAGTTAGCTAGATTAGCGGCGAAAAATTCTGGGTTTGCAATTGTGGCGCGCAGAGTGCTCTGGCTAAAGTCTTGGTCAGCGGATGTATCTTCCAAGAAAAAATTGCTTAATATCCCCTTCAAGGGTAAAACTCTTTTTGGGCCAGAATTGAAAGAGATTATCTCGGACATCACTGGGGGTAAGGGCCACGCCCTCCCACAAGATAGGCCTTTCAAAGCCAAGAATAAGTCTAATTTTCGTTCCTTTCGCAATTTCAGGAACGGACCGGCCTCCAACTCTGCAGCCTCTAGACAAGAGGGTAATGCTTCACAAACCAAACCAGCTTGGAAACCGATGCAAGGCTGGAACAAGGGTAAGCAGGCCAAGAAGCCTGCTGCTGCTAACAAAACAGCATGAAGGAGTAGCCCCCGATCCGGGACCGGATCTAGTAGGGGGCAGACTCTCTCTCTTCGCTCAGGCTTGGGCAAGAGATGTTCAGGATCCCTGGGCACTAGAAATAGTTTCTCAGGGTTATCTTCTGGAATTCAAGGAACTACCCCCAAGGGGAAGGTTCCACATGTCTCACTTATCTTCAAACCACATAAAGAGACAGGCATTCTTACATTGTGTAGAAGACCTGTTAAAAATGGGAGTGATACACCCAGTTCCAACCGTGGAACAAGGAATGTGGGGTTTTACTCAAATCTGTTTGTAGTTCCCAAAAAAGAGGGAACTTTCAGACCAATTCTGGATTTAAAGATCCTAAACAAATTTCTCAGGGTGCCATCGTTCAAAATGGAAACCATTCGAACGATTTTACCTACAATCCAGGAGGGTCAATTTATGACTACCATGGATCTAAAGGATGCGTATCTACATATTCCTATCCACAAAGATCATCATCAGTTCCTAAGGTTCGCCTTTCTGGACAAACATTACCAGTTTGTGGCTCTCCCATTCGGACTAGCCACTGCTCCAAGGATTTTCACAAAGGTACTCGGGTCCCTTCTAGCGGTTCTAAGACCAAGGGGCATTGCAGTGGCACCTTACTTGGACGACATTCTGATACAAGCGTCGTCTCTTTCAAAGGCAAAGGCTCACACAGACATCGTTCTGGCCTTTCTCAGATCTCACGGATGGAAAGTGAACATAGACAAAAGTTCCCTGTCTCCGTCGACAAGAGTTCCTTTCTTGGGGACAATAATATATTCTTTAGAAATTAAGATTTTCCTGACAGATGTCAGAAAGTCAAAACTTCTAAACGCTTGTCAAGTTCTTCATTCTGTTCCACGTCCTTCCATAGAGACTCACTCCGTTGGTGGCTAACCCAGGACCACCTGTCCCAGGGAATGAGTTTCCGCAGACCAGAGTGGGTCATTGTCACGACCGACGCCAGTCTAGTGGGCTGGGGCGCGGTCTGGGGCTCCCTGAAAGCTCAGGGGTTATGGTCTTGGGAAGAGTCTCTTCTCCCGATAAACATTCTGGAACTGAGAGCGATATTCAATTCTCTCAGGGCTTGGCCTCAACTAGCAAAGGCCAGATTCATAAGATTCCAATCAGACAACATGACGACTGTTGCTTACATCAACCATCAGGGGGGAACAAGGAGTTCCCTGGCGATGAGAGAAGTGACCAAAATCATAAAATGGGCGGAGGATCACTCCTGCCACCTATCTGCGATCCACATCCCAGGAGTGGAAAACTGGGAGGCGGATTATCTGAGTCGTCAGACATTCCATCCGGGGGAGTGGGAACTCCACCCAGAGATTTTTGCCCAGTTGACTCAATTATGGGGCATTCCAGACATGGATCTGATGGCGTCTCGTCAGAACTTCAAGGTTCCTTGCTACGGGTCCAGATCCAGGGATCCCAAGGCGACTCTAGTGGATGCATTAGTAGCGCCTTGGACCTTCAACTTAGCTTATGTGTTTCCACCGTTTCCTCTCATTCCCAGGCTGGTAGCCAGGATCAAGCAGGAGAGGGCCTCGGTGATCTTGATAGCTCCTGCGTGGCCATGCAGGACTTGGTATGCAGACCTGGTGAATATGTCATCGGCTCCACCATGGAAGCTACCTTTGAGACAGGATCTTCTAGTACAATGTCCATTCGAACATCCAAATCTAGTTTCCCTTCAGCTAACGGCTTGGAAATTGAACGCTTGATTTTATCTAAGCGTGGGTTTTCAGATTCTGTAATAGATACTCTGATACAAGCCAGAAAACCTGTAACTAGGAAGATTTACCATAAAATATGGAAAAGATATATCTGTTGGTGTGAATCAAAGGGATTCTCGTGGAGTAAGATCAAAATTCCTAGGATCCTTTCCTTTCTCCAAGACGGTTTGGATAAGGGATTATCAGCGAGTTCTCTAAAGGGACAGATTTCTGCTTTATCTGTCTTATTACACAAACGACTGGCAGCTGTGCCTGATGTTCAAGCTTTTGTTCAGGCTTTGGTCAGGATCAAGCCTGTTTACAGACCTTTGACTCCTCCCTGGAGTCTGAATTTAGTTCTTTCAGTTCTTCAAGGGGTTCCGTTTGAACCTCTACATTCCATAGATATCAAGATGTTATCTTGGAAAGTTCTGTTTTTGGTTGCTATTTCTTCTGCTAGAAGAGTTTCTGAGTTATCTGCTTTGCAGTGTAATCCGCCCTATCTGGTGTTCCATTCAGATAAGGTTGTTTTGCGTACTAAACCTGGTTTCCTTCCAAAGGTTGTTTCCAACAAGAATATTAACCAGGAAATAGTTGTACCTTCTTTGTGTCCGAATCCAGTTTCAAAGAAGGAACGTTTGTTGCACAATTTAGATGAAGTTCATGCTTTAAAGTTCTATTTAGAAGCAACAAAGGATTTCAGACAAACGTCTTCTCTGTTTGTCGTTTATTCTGGCAAGAGGAGAGGTCAAAAAGCTACTGCTACCTCTCTTTCCTTTTGGCTGAAAAGCATCATCCGATTGGCTTACGAGACTGCCGGACGGCAGCCTCCTGAACGCATCACAGCTCACTCTACTAGGGCTGTGGCTTCCACATGGGCCTTCAAGAACGAGGCTTCTGTTGATCAGATATGTAAGGCAGCGACTTGGTCTTCCCTGCACACTTTTGCCAAATTCTACAAATTTGATACTTTTGCTTCTTCGGAGGCTATTTTTGGGAGAAAGGTTTTGCAAGCCGTGGTGCCTTCCGTTTAGGCAACCTGATTGGCTCCCTCCCTTCATCCGTGTCCTAAAGCTTTGGTATTGGTTCCCACAAGTTATGGATGACGCCGTGGACCTAACACACCAATTTTGGAGAAAACAGAATTTATGCTTACCTGAACTATTACTTTCTCCAACGGTGTGTCCGGTCCACGGCCCGCCCTGGTTTTTTAATCAGGTTTGATGAATTGCTTTCTTTAACTACAGTCACCACGGCACCCTATAGTTTCTCCTGTTTTTTTCTCCTGTCCGTCGGTCGAATGACTGGGGTGGGCGGAGCCTAGGAGGGACTATATGGACAGCTTTTGCTGTGCTCTTTGCCATTTCCTGTTGGGGAAGAGAATATTCCCACAAGTTATGTATGACGCCGTGGACCGGACACACCGTTGGAGAAAGTAATTTATCAGGTAAGCATAAATTATGTTTCTGTGATGTGCTCAGCTAGCTCCTAGTAGTACACTGCTGATCCTTCAACAAAGGATACCAAGAGAATTAAGCAAATTAGTAGACATTAATTGGAAAGTTGTTACAAATTGGATGCTCTATCTAAACTTTTAGGGCTAGATTAAGAGGGGCGTGCTACAGCAAGCAAAAATGGGTTTCTCGTGGGTGTTTGCACATTGGGTTTAGTGCTTGTATTACAAGTTGAAAGTAAACACGAAAACGTGAGCGCAGTCACAATTTACGCTAGAATGAATACCTTGTCCTCAGAGCTCTGATTAACTGTTTCGCAAAACAGAAAAGTTTCACAAATCACATAAAAAATGCATCAAAAATTACATTCACACTCATAGAACATTTGCACAAAAAAAGATATAAGGGCTCAAATATATGAGGCCTTAGGTGTTAGGCATGCAAAGTGCTTTAAAATACAGATACATACATGTACATGTCAAAATATGTACAGTAGATATATATATATATATATATATATATATATATATATATAATTGTGGTTGAAAGTGCACTCTCACTTCCTTCAGCATCGACCAGGTTACAGGCAAAGTAGTATTAATATCCAAACAGGCACGCATATCTGGATTTTTAAAGTGCTATTTAATATTCAAAGAGACATGTGACGTTTTGGGGATCTCACCCCTTCATCAGACAAAGTACAGTATAAATACATATGTTTGTATGTGTGTACATATGTATTTATGTATTTATATGTGTATATACAGTCTCTCACAAAAGTGAGTACACCCCTCACATTTTTGTAAATATTTTATTATATCTTTTCATGTGACAACACTGAAGAAATGACACTTTGCTACAATGTAAAGTAGTGAGTGTACAGCCTGTATAACAGTGTAAATTTGCTGTCTCCTCAAAATAACTCAACACACAACCATTAATGTCTAAATCGTTGGCAACAAAAGTGAGTACACCCCTAAGTGAAAATGTCTAAATTGGACCCAATTAGCCATTTTCCCTCCCCGGTGTCATGTGACTCTTTAGGTGTGAATGGGGAGCAGGTGTGATAAATTTGGTGTTATCACTCTCACACTCTCTCATACTGGTCACTGGAAGTTCAACATGGCACCTCATGGCAAAGAACTCTCTGAGGATCTGAAATAAAGAATTGTTGCTCTACATAAAGATGGCCTAGGCTATAAGAAGATTGCCAAGACCTTTAAACTGAGATGCAGCACGATGGGCAAGACCATACAGCGGTTTTACAGGACAGGTTCCACTCTGAACAGGCGTCGCCATGGTCGACCAAAGAGCACGTGCTCAGCATCATATCCAGAGGTTGTCTTTGGGAAAAAGACGTACGAGTTCTGCCAGCATTGCTGAAGAGGTTGAAGGGGTGGGGGGTCAGCCTGTCAGTGCTCAGACCATACGCCACACACTGCATGAAATTGGTCTGCATGGCTGTCGTCCCAGAAGGAAGCCTCTTCTAAAGAAGATGCACAAGAAAGCCCCCAAACAGTTTGCTGAAGACAAGCAGACTAAGGACATGGATTACCATTTCCTGTGGTCTGATGAGGCCAAGATAAACTTATTTGGTTCAAATGGTGTCAAGCATGTGTCATGGCAACCAGGTGAGGAGTACAAAGACAAGTGTTTCTTGCCTACAGTCAAACATGGTGGTGGGAGTGTCATGGTCTGGGCCCGCATGAGTGCTGCCAGCACTGGGGAGCTACAGTTCATTGAGGGAACCATGACTGCCAACATGTACTGTGACATACTGAAGCAGAGCATGATCTCCTCCCTTCGGAGTATGGGCTGTAGGGCAGTATTCAGACATGATAACGACCCTAAACACACCTCCAAGACAACCACTTCCTTGCTAAAGAAGCTGAGGGTAAAGATGATGGACTGGCCAAGCATGTCTCCAGACCTAAACCCTATTGAGCATCTGTGGGGCATCCTCAAATGGAAGGTGGGGGAGCGCAAAGTCTCTAGCATCCACCAGCTCTGTGATGTTGTCATGGAGGAGTGGAAGAGGACTCCAGTGGCAACCTGTGAAGCTCTGTGTACTCCATGCCCAAGAGGGTTAAGGCAGTGCTGGTAAATAATGATGACCACACAAACTATTGACACTTTGGGCCCAATTTTGACATTTCCACTTAGGGGTGTACTCACTTTTGTTGCCAACGGTTAAGACATTAATGGCTGTGTGTTGAATTATTTTGAGGGGATAGCAAATTTACACAGTTATACAGGCTGTACACTCACTACTTTTACATTGTAGCAAAATGTCATTTCTTCAGTGTTGTCACATGAAAAGATATAATAAAATATTTACAAAAATGTGAGGGGTGTACTCACTTTTGGGAGATACTGTATGTATTTAAAGACATATGTAAACATATAAACACATATGTATGCATATTTAGACATATATACTGTATATATATATATATATATATATATATATATATATATATATATATATATATAGAGAGAGAGAGAGAGAGAGAGTATATAAGTGCATTGGAGCCCTTTGCAGTTAAAGTAAATGTAAACTTTGAGGAATGTGTGCCGGTTTTTAAAAATACTTGCCTTTTCTTCATGATGCCGACCAGCAATTCCCCTGCTTGTCGCTCGTCTCTTCTTACGTCAGAAATGAAGAATCCGGCTTCCACCAATCATGGCTTCCCCCCCAGAGCAAACATTGCCTCAGGCCATGCCATGATTGGAGGAAGCCGGATTCTTCATTTCTGACCTAAGAGACAAGCGGCAGGTGGGGGAATCGCTGGTCCGGCTTCATGAAGAAAGGGTAAGTATATTAACAAAATGGTTAAATGTAAACTTTGATAAATGAAAGTGCACATAAAAACCAGGCACACATTCCTCAAAGTTTACATTTACTTTAAGTAGATGAAAATGAAAAATCATATTTATGCAATATTCATATTTAATTGTTTGCATTTATCTGTCCAGTGACAGAGCGTGTGAGGCTGCAGGACATGTGCTACACAGCTCTGAAGTTCCTGTGTGAGCGTGCGTTAGCAGGAGAGGAGTGGGCATATGCTGAGTATAACATAACTGCCCACTCTAGGTAGGAACTAAAAAAATTAGAGCGAGTTGGGGCGGAGGAAGGATATGGAGAAGAAACCACTTTAAAGGGTATTTTTTATTTATAAAAAGCATTTGGGATATATAGATTATTTTCTACAGCATATAAAAATACATTTATTTTAATATATATTCATGCTAAATAATTGTTTACTGTCCCTTTAAGTAAATGAAAACATGATAAAACATTTTTATATTTCTTAAGATTTTAACTACAGGGAGTGCAGAATTATTAGGCAAATGAGTATTTTGACCACATCATCCTCTTTATGCATGTTGTCTTACTCCAAGCTGTATAGGCTCGAAAGCCTACTACCAATTAAGTATATTAGGTGATGTGCATCTCTGTAATGAGAAGGGGTGTGGTCTAATGACATCAACACCCTATATCAGGTGTGCATAATTATTAGGCAACTTCCTTTCCTTTGGCAAAATGGGTCAAAAGAAGGACTTGACAGGCTCAGAAAAGTCAAAAATAGTGAGATATCTTGCAGAGGAATGCAGCACTCTTAAAATTGCAAAGCTTCTGAAGCGTGATCATCGAACAATCAAGCGTTTCATTCAAAATAGTCAACAGGGTCGCAAGAAGCGTATGGAAAAACCAAGGCGCAAAATAACTGCCCATGAACTGAGAAAAGTCAAGCGTGCAGCTGCCAAGATGCCACTTGCCACCAGTTTGGCCATATTTCAGAGCTGCAACATCACTGGAGTGCCCAAAAGCACAAGGTGTGCAATACTCAGAGACATGGCCAAGGTAAGAAAGGCTGAAAGACGACCACCACTGAACAAGACACACAAGCTGAAACGTCAAGACTGGGCCAAGAAATATCTCAAGACTGATTTTTCTAAGGTTTTATGGACTGATGAAATGAGAGTGAGTCTTGATGGGCCAGATGGATGGGCCCGTGGCTGGATTGGTAAAGGGCAGAGAGCTCCAGTCCGACTCAGACGCCAGCAAGGTGGAGGTGGAGTACTGGTTTGGGCTGGTATCATCAAAGATGAGCTTGTGGGGCCTTTTCGGGTTGAGGATGGAGTCAAGCTCAACTCCCAGTCCTACTGCCAGTTTCTGGAAGACACCTTCTTCAAGCAGTGGTACAGGAAGAAGTCTGCATCCTTCAAGAAAAACATGATTTTCATGCAGGACAATGCTCCATCACACGCGTCCAAGTACTCCACAGCGTTACTGGCAAGAAAGGGTATAAAAGAAGAAAATCTAATGACATGGCCTCCTTGTTCACCTGATCTGAACCCCATTGAGAACCTGTGGTCCATCATCAAATGTGAGATTTACAAGGAGGGAAAACAGTACACCTCTCTGAACAGTGTCTGGGAGGCTGTGGTTGCTGCTGCACGCAATGTTGATGGTGAACAGATCAAAACACTGACAGAATCCATGGATGGCAGGCTTTTGAGTGTCCTTGCAAAGAAAGGTGGCTATATTTGTCACTGATTTGTTTTTGTTTTGTTTTTGAATGTCAGAAATGTTTATTTGTGAATGTTGAGATGTTATATTGGTTTCACTGGTAAAAATAAATAATTGAAATGGGTATATATTTGTTTTTTGTTAAGTTGCCTAATAATTATGCACAGTAATAGTCACCTGCACACACAGATATCCCCCTAAAATAGCTAAAACAAAAACAAACTAAAAACTACTTCCAAAACTATTCAGCTTTGATATTAATGAGTTTTTTGGGTTCATTGAGAACATGGTTGTTGTTCAATAATAAAATTAATCCTCAAAAATACAACTTGCCTAATAATTCTGCACTCCCTGTATGTATTTACTCTAAATATTTCACATTTACTTATGTGAAAATGATATGTTGTTTGCGTGATTTTTTTTTTTCCAACAATATTTTTTCTCTATTGAGTTTTATGGGGATTCTGAAAAAGAGATGGTGTTCCATTTAACTTTTAGCTGCAGATGACGGATTGGTCAATCTAGTGAAGAATGGACGTAGATTCCACCTACAGAAGGAAAAAGTCAGTGGGTAACATTTCATCCCCATCCCAATTAAGAATATCTGAGTCAACCACTCCATCATCCTGGCTAACAGATTACAAACAGCTCGTTACCCTTAGGTGGATGGCTGTTTAAGGCATTAAAAATAAAAGAAGAGGTGGAGACAAGTTTCAGCTTTTGTCTCACCAGGAGATATACTGGATATTTAGATTGCGAACAAGGACACCTTCAGGCTTGAATTCTGATTATCATTTCATTAATTATGTACAATAATTAATTTGTCCTAAATTGGAAATGGATATTTATATTGAGACAAGGCGGCTGAGTGACTTCCCAAGCTCACAAAGAGAAACTGATGGTTCACTCACATTAAGAATATCCGAGTTAACCACTCCATCATCCTGGCTAACCTTTAGAGGAACTTTCAGATGTGGATACCAACACTGCAAAGCTTGTGAGTATGTGCAGGTAGCTTCCATGTTTGCATTAACAGTAACAGGAGAACATTTCAAAGTAAATGCATGTGTAAATTGTATATCCACCATTGTTGTGTACCTCTTGTGGTGCACTTCATGCAAGCTTCAATACATTAGCCTCACAACAAGGGAGGTCCGGTCCTAGATTCAGGAACATTTATCAACTATTAGTATAGGAAAGTGCAGTACACCACTGGTGCAGCATTTTACAAATACAGATGACAAACAGCTCATTACCCTTAGGTGGATGGCTGTTTAAGGCATTAAAAATAAAAGAAGAGGTGGAGACAAGTTTCAGATTTTGTCTCACCAGGAGATATACTGGATATTTAGATTGTGAACAAGGACACCTTCAGGCTTGAATTCTGATTATCATTTCATTAATTATGGGCAATAATTAATTTGTCCTAAATTGGAAATGGATATTTATATTGAGACAGTGTATCACTGTAGTTATAAATCTAAATATGAATGTTTAATATATATACTGTAATGAGATAATAATCCTGTAATTATTTCCATTATAATCATAATAATATAATAATAATATAACAATGATGTAACTTTAAACCAAGGTTTTAGCAATAATATCTAGAGTAGTCCTCTCTCCTTGTTTAGAAAAAGGAAGTACACAACATTTTTGACTAGCATTTCTGTGATGCCAAGTGTGTAAACATAATATAGAACTTGTGTATTATAACTTGTACATAACATTTGGATTCATTCTGTATAGCTTTAAATGTGGAGTTTCATATGTCTTTAAATCAATTGACCAATCAGAGTAATTGGGGTCAATTTATCATAGTGATGTAGCGTATCATGTTCGCCACACATCGATAAATGCCGACAGCATACGCTGTCAGCATTTATCATTGCACAAGCAGTTCTGGTGAACTGCTTGTTCAATGCTGCCCCCTCAGAGCAGGCGGACAAGTTATGGAGCAGCGGTCTTTAGACCCCTGCTTCTTAACTTCTGTTTCCGGCGAGCCTGAAGGCTCGCGCGGGAGCTTGAAAATTCGGCCCCATTGTGTGTTGTTTTAAAGAGCATGTGTGTAGCATTGTTTTATGGGCTATGAGTACGGTGGTCTGTCGAAACACGTCAGCCTGTTAGATGACATAGGGACTTATGCCATCTTCTGTCCCTTTTGCATTTTATTTGTTTAAAGCCTTTTAAATAAAAGCTAAATTTTATAGTATTTTTTGAGCTCCCTGCAAATCTTCTTTTAACATTGGATATGAAGTGCCAGAAGGCAGGTTTAGCTTCATGCCACAATGCAGCTCCTCCACAGTTATCCCCAGCTATTCCCAAGACTGACAGTGGATATCCCCACAGGAGTAGTGACGGAGGAGTGGAAGCTACTGGCAAGTCCCATGTGATCGGTGAGATCAGGGCTGATTGACACGCTTATCTGGGTATAGTAGAGGGACCGGAAGTCTGGGAGACCATTTTGTGTACAGAGTGATCCACACACAGCTAGATACGGCATCTGGTAAGGCGGCTGAGTGACTTCCCAAGCTCACAAAGAGAAACTGATAGTTCACTCACATTGCGGAAGAAAGAGTAAGCGTTCATTGCATTACTTGAAATGAAAAGCATGCTATGTAAAGAACATTGGAATGAAAATATTAATATTTTCATGTCGGGTTAGCGCACTTGAGAATTTGTGATTGGGTTTACATGCGAGTAGGGTTTTAGTTTTTTCCTACTTTTTTTTCTCCATTGACTTTTATGGGGGAATATGTTAATGCGATCATGGTATTTAAACTTTGGCTTTTTGCACGCATCGGGTTAGCACCTGAGTAAAAATTTTTACTTTCAACTTGTAATATGAGCGCTACCCAACACACGCAAAAAGCTTACTTCTAGCCAATCAAAACTAGTACATGCTGGGTGACCCCCCTCATAATTGTAGACGGATTATTACATAGAAACTAATACAAACTTGACCGAATTACAAGACAACTAAGTAACATAGTTTTAGTTGTATACTGCAGTAACCCACTAAGTGATAACTCATATGAATAAGTGATATATACATAGATCAATATTCAGTTATGTGAAGCTTAAACTCATGAGTAGTGGGTTCAGTTTTCTTGTTTAGACACATCTTACTAGAACCTTGATTTAAGCAATAAATAATCCAAATTCCTGAGTTGTGATACACATATTTCAATTTGTCATAACTTGAGAGCAAATTTACCTACTAAGACCTCAGTATTCAATTGTATTGGGTATATAAAATACCAATATCCTTTTGTGGTAATCTAATAGATTGGCCATATATAAGGCTATATAGCCACAGGGAAGATTAACCGTTATTTACACCCGTAACACTACCAAGGTCTTATAATTGAATTACTAAGTATCCTATATATTAGATACTGTGATGGCTAAGCATTAAATAATTGCAACAGAGAGAGTGTTTTTAACATTTCGAAGGGCAGCATACACACATACTTCATGCTGTCTTTTTTATGAAATCAACTAATAAAGGTTATATTTTAAAATTGGGCATATTTTTTTGTCTCAAGTTCCAGTAACCGACCGAACTAAACTAAATAATTTAATTCAAGTGCAAACAAGCATTCTTTTTGGACTATCCTGCTCTCATAGCAGAGATAGCCCTTTTGTTGTAAATAAAGTTTTCCCTATGCTTATGCACTGCTTCCTAAGTGTTCAGATATTAATCTAAAACTGCATTACTGAAAGCAAAAATTAAAAGTTAAGAAACAAAACACTTAGGTAGAATACTCTTTGAAACCTCACAAATAAAGGTTCAAACTTTTCCTTATCACGTTACTTCTAGCCGAGTTAGCGCGCAATTATTTACTAATAATTCCAAGTGAACATATTAAAATTATCAAGTTTTAGACAGATTTCCACAGTTAACAATTCCTCCACTGAGATTTTTTATTTATTTGCTGTCGTAGAAGGAAGGAGAATCTGTCTCAAACCCATCTGATACTAGAAATACTAGAACATTTCTGATACTATATATGGGCTAATATATTAGTTGGATTTATAAAGTATGTTACTTTGTGACTGAAGAATGGGTCTATGTTATGCCAGCTAATGCTAGGTCATGTTAAGAAACAGTGGGTTATGGAAAACAAGGTAGAGCTATTCAAACCTCTGATCCTCTTATATTTAGTTTATTAGCTTGGCATTTAAGCTTAATGTGATTCTTCTATAGTCACCTAACACTAATTGTAATGATACTTACATCTTTATGCCAAGCTTCCTATCATAATTCTAATCTTAAAAACTTTAATGATAGTGTTTAAATATAACATGGAGTTTCACTATAATGAAGGTGGCCAAGCTCTTAGTATTTTTTTTTTAATGTTTTGTTGGTTTTTTTTTTGAGGTTTGAAATAAGGCATACATACAATACAGAGTAGTGATACACATTTGCAGTACTGGAGTAGAAACATCATGTTATATAACATTATAATTAGCAATATACATTCATAGCAAAGGAGAGAAGAAGAATATATTATACAGATAGTATGCCTAATGCTCTACTCACCTCCAAATTGATCAATAAGGCCACCCTTGGACCTTCATACTAGATAAAAAAGTAATTGGAGGTTGATACCAACATAGGAGACCACTTTTGGATCTCAACTGGAATAAAAACCTAATTTTCTATTTTTTCTGTTATATAAACATAGTAAGGACAACAATAGGAGAACCTTCCATCAGGGTATGTCGTGGAAAAAAAAATAGGCTATGAGTAGGCTGGAGTATCTACTGTATATATCATGTACTGGGAGGCTGTATATTCATCGTTAGGAAACTGGTTCTATCGCATGAGCATTCATTAATGTAGACCCAGAAAATCTATGCTGCAAAACATTTTTACAGTGTAAAATAACTAAGTGGTGAGGATAAGGCAGTAAAAGGGTTTTTCTCTAACATGTAAACTATTTCTCACTGTCATCAATGATGAGTGATCTTGTATGCTAAGCTAGGTTACGCTGTCCTGACCGCAGACAGCACACCCAGCCATTGGGTTGGAGTTAGGTGAACAATTAATATTAAATACACCCCTACTTTCAAATTATATACAGCAGAACCCTGGGATGTTAGAGATGTTATGTAGGGTATATGCTTACTTGATGTAGAAAGTTAAGCTCCTTGAACCATGTCAGTAGTACAAGCATCATACTAAATATAATTAAATTCTATGGGATGTTCTACTGCAATGAACGATATAGTGGGTATAAGTTCTGATGATAAAGTTCTATTAGTTTTTACAGAGATTTTAGTAGTTTATTACCTCCCCCTGTACTGTACTATCCTATTGGAGCTATAAGGCTAAAGCAAAACAATACCTTTACTACAGGCTTTAAGAAAGTGAACTGCGTGTTAGCTTACTCACATTGTTATGGGTAAATAATAAAAGGCTAGACAACATCTTGTATGTGGTGGTTCCCTTATCCATAAATATAAGTAACATGCCTCCTGAATTTACTTGACATATAATAGGAAAACATAACAATCTAAAACATCTGATTAGCCTGAAGTAATTAACTTACGCCAAGATTTAGAGTTTTGTCGGTAAAGACCCGCGTAGCTTACGCTGCTTTTTTTCTCAGCGCACCCTTAAGACAACGCTGGTATTTAGAGTTGTCTGAGTGGCTGCGTTAGGCTCAGAAAAGGGAGCGTTGAGCAGAATTTACCCTCCCTTCAACTCTCAATACCAGTGTTGCCTACGGTAGCGGTAAGCTGGAAAAACGTGCTTGTGCACGATATGCCCATAGGATACAATGGGGCTGAGCTGGCTTGAAAAAAACCTAACACCTGCAAAAAAGCAGCATTCAGCTCCTAGCGCAGCCCCATTGTTTCCTATGGGGAAACACTCTCTAAGTCTGCACCTAACACCCTAACATGAACACCCTAACATGAACCCCGAGTCTAAACACCCCTAACCTTACACTTATTAACCCCTAATCTGCCGCCCCAGCTATCGCTGACACCTGCATTATATTATTAACCCCTAATCTGCCGCTCCGGACACCGCCGCAACCTATATTATATTTATTACCCCCTAATCTGCCCCCCCAACGTCTCCGCTACCTTACCTACACTTATTAACCCCTAATCTGCCGACCGTACCTCGCCGCCACTATAATAAATGTATTAACCCCTAAACCGCCACACTCCCGCCTCGCAAACACTATAATAAATTTTATTAACCCCTAATCTACCCTCCCTAACATCGCCGCCACCTACCTACAATTATTAACCCCTAATCTCCCGCCCGCAACGTCACCGCTACTATAATAATAATAAGTTATTAACCCCTAAACCTAAGTCTAACCCTAACCCTAACACCCCCCTAAATTAAATATAATTTTAATTAAACAAAATAATATTCATATTATTAAATAAATTATTCCTATTTAAAACTAAATACTTACCTATAAAATTAACCCTAATATAGCTACAATATTATTCCTATTTTAAACGAAATACTTACCTATAAAATAAACCCTAATATAGCTACAATATAACTAATAATTACACTGTAGCTATTTTAGGATTTATATTTATTTTACAGGCAACTTTGTATTTATTTTAACTAGGTACAATAGCTATTAAATATTTAATAACTATTTAATAGCTACCTAGTTAAAATAAGTACAACATTACCTAACACTACACTATCATTAAATTAAATAAATAAATTAACTACAATTAGCTAAACTAAAATACAATTAAATAAACTAATCTATAATACAAAAACAACAAACACTAAATTACAAAAATTAAAAAAAATTACAAGAAGTTTAAACTAATTACACCTAATCTAAGCCCCCTAATAAAATAAAAAATCCCCCCAAAATAAAAAAATGCCCTACCCTATTCTAAATTACAAAAGTAATCAGCTCTTTTATCAGCCCTTAAAAGGGCTTTTTGCGGGGCATTGCCCCAAAGTAATCAGCTCTTTTACCTGTAAAAAGAAATACAACCCCTCAACATTAAAACCCACCACCCACATACCCCTGCTCTAACCCACCCAAACCCCCCTTAAAAAAACTAACACTAACGCCCTGAAGATCTCCCTACCTTGAGTTGTCTTCACCCAACCAGGCCGAAATCTTCATCCAAGGTGCACAGAGAAGGTCCTTCAACCGGTAGAAGTCTTCATCCAGGGGGGTTTGTGTGGGTTAGAGTAGGGGTATGTGGGTGGTGGGTTTTACTGTTGGGGGAGTTGTATTTTTTTTTACAGGTAAAAGAGCTGATTACTTTGGGGCAATGCCCCGCAAAAAGCCCTTTTAAGGGCTGGTAAAAGAGCTGATTACTCTTGTAATTTAGAATAGGGTAGGGCATTTTTTTATTTGGGGGGGATTTTTTATTTTATTAGGGGGCTTAGATTAGGTGTAATTAGTTTAAACTTCTTGTCATTTTTTTTGTAATTTAGTGGGGTTTTTTTTGTTTTATAGATTAGTTTATTTAATTGTATTTTAGTTTAGCTAATTGTAGTTAATTTATTTAATTAATTTAATGATAGTGTAGTGTTAGGTGTATTTGTAACTTAGGTTAGGATTTATTTTACAGGTAATTTTGTACTTATTTTAACTAGGTAGCTATTAAATAGTTATTAAATATTTAATAGCTATTGTACCTAGTTAAAATAAATACAAAATTGCCTGTAAAATAAATATAAATCCTAAAATAGCTACAATGTAATTATTAGTTATATTGTAGCTATATTAGGGTTTATTTTATAGGTAAGTATTTAGTTTTAAATAGGAATATTTTTTAAATTATAGGAATATTATTTCATTTAATTAAAATTATATTTAACTTAGGGGCGACGTTGCGGGTGGGAGATTAGGGGTTAATAATTGTAGGTAGGTGGCGGCGATGTTAGGGAGGGCAGATTAGGGGTTAATAAAATTTATTATAGTGTTTGCGAGGCGGGAGTGGGGCAGTTTAGGGGTTAATACATTTATTATAGTGGCGGCGAGGTCCGGTCGGCTGATTAGGGGTTAATAAGTGTAGTTAGGTAGCGGTGACGTTAGGAGGGGGCAGATTAGGGGTTAATAAATATAATGTAGGTGTCGGCGATGTTAGGGGCAGCAGATTAGGGGTTCATAGCTATAATGTAGGTGCGGGGGTGTCCGGTCGGCAGATTAGGGGTTAAAAAATTTTATTAGACGGTTGGCTATGTGGGTGGGGGGGCTCGGTTTAGGGGTACATAGGTAGTTTATGGGTGTTAGTGTACTTTATAGCACAGTAGTTAGGAGCTTTATATTCCGGCGTTAGCCCAATTATGCTCTTAACTACTTACTTTTTTTGGCGGTAGGAGTCTTGTCGGTAGAGGCTCTACCACTCACTTGTTCCAAGACTCCAAATACCAGCGTTAGGCAAATCCCATTGAAAAGATAGGATACGCAATTGACGTAAGGGGATCTGCGGTAGCCTGGAGTCGCGGAAAGGAAGTGAGCAGTAGACCCTTTCCTGGCTGACTCTAAATACCAGCGGGTGGTAAAAAGCAGCATTAGGACCCCTTAACGCTGCTTTTTGACGGCTAACGCTAAACTCTAAATCTATTCCTTAGTTTTTAGCCATTAACCTATATATAACCAAGCTTCTAACACTCTATGTTGCAAGAGATAGCAGAAATGTGCGGGAACCTGACACAGTCATGGGTTTAACAGAGTAAACGGTTGATTTAGGAGTCTCAGAAAAACCTCAGGGACAAGGATACTTATTAGGCTCTTCAAAACTAGAATCTTGTAGCATTTCCCCAAATTTTCTCTTTAGTCCCGACTGTGAAAAGGGATGCTGGTATTAAGGTTTAATTAGTCGTTATCCCACACCACATCGGAGGTTTTAACCGGGTGCAAGAGCTCCGGATAATATCGCTGCCATTGAGAATGGTTAAGGGATTGGTCGAATCCTGTGTGTCTCTGCTTCTTAGGAGTGAAGTGGAGCTCCCATGCGGGTAAGTTCTTAGGGTTGATAAGAGTCAGGGGTAGGCGGCTAGTCTGAACTGCATCTTTTGTCTTAGGGAAGACCAGTTTTGTGCTTTCAGCAGAGTCCCCCTTGAAGATCTTGGGCGCAATCACTGCTGCATAATAATGGTCGGATGCAGTAACAGTCTCCTCCACGAGATCAGGGGAAGCTTCCGTAATTATCGCATCTTGCTGTAAGATCGGATCTTGGTCTGGATGCGGTCTCGGGGCAGACTCCAGGGCTGTGGTTTACTATTGGTGTACTATGAGTAAGACACTTTCGGTGGGTTTTTAAGGTGTGAGGAGGTTGTGAAGATCGGTCATTAAGGTGTAATAATGGTTTTCCATAACTTGCATAATCCTACGCTCCCATCTTAAAAAAGCCTCCATACTCAGAGGCAGCACTCTATGGTATTGATGTGTGATAGCCTTAGAATGGACGGTTCTCTTCTGGAATTGAGACGGGTGTTAGTTTTTGTAGTAGAAATGCTCTACTGTGTAACCCAGAAGGCTGGGGGTGGGGTATCATGCCCCAGACATGCGGTGAGTTAGTTTTTTTTTTTTTAGTGGACTGGATCTTTAAGGTCCATGCAAATATAGGCCTGTGTGGCTTTCTGAAGAGCGTAGGTCAGGTATGCAGTCAATAATTAACTCCAAAGTCTCATAGGTATCATGCCCTAGGCATCTTCATCTGAATGAGTGAATATCAACTAGCTAGTTATGTCGAAATAACAGAAAAATAAAGTTTGAGATCAGGAGCTTCAATGAGACGCGTCCTGCTGCTTCAGATATTGTCATGCGATGCAGGACACAGCATAGAAGGTACAACGCTATTTTATTGCAGAGCATAGAAGTATACAGCTTGCACAACACATCTAACTTGGTAACTGCGAGATAAACAATAACGGATATAAGTCACGCCCCCATCCGGTGACCTCACCTCCCACTCTCATCACATCTTCCCCTTTTTCAAAGGTCAAAGCACCTTCATAACCTGCTTCATAACCTGTCCGCCTGCTCTGAGCAGGCGGACAGACATTGCCGCAATTCAACCTGATCGAGTACGATTGGGTTGATTGACACCTCCCTGCTGGCGCCCATTGACCGCGAGTCTGCAGGGGGCGGCGTTGCACCAGCAGCTCTTGTGAGCTGCTGGTGCAATGCTGAATACGGAGAGCGTATTGCTCTCCTTATTCAGCAAGGTTTGGTGGACCTGATCCGCACTGTCGGATCAGGTCCGCCAGACTTTGATAAATAGAGGCCTATATATAAACAACAAGAAATATGACCCTGACTTGAACATCGGGGTAGACTACCCTAGTCCACAGTGACCATGGGATTATTCTGCCCATTCTTCTGGTCACTGCTCTAACTAGTGCTAATCCCGATATTGGGCTGGAAGTTTCACCACTCTTCCACTTGACATCATTTTACATGAACTGTCCTCTGATACAGAAGAAGGTGATTGAGAGTCTGCTGGAAGCAAAGAAGTATCGCCACTGTGATCTTGCTGAGGGGAAGACACCCGTCTTAAAACAGGGGGTCCCACTGGCGATGGCTCTGAGGCATCCAGTCCCAAACTCTCAGGTACTGGCTGAAGATGTCTTCTATTTCGACGTATAACTGTCCCTCCATCAGTAAGGATTACATAAAACCTTGGTTCTGGAGAGCGTCCAATTGCCTTAGTAGGCGTCTTTCATTTCTTCTCATCATCCAGTTTAACTCTGACACTTTGTCCCACATTCAGCTCCTGCAAGGGCCTCACAGAGTTTTTTCTGTTGTAGAAGAATCGATAACCCCTTTCATCCCGAGGAACAGAGCTGGTCGAATGGAAGACACAAACAGAGGGTAAAGTGGTGCAAATCTGATGTCCTAGCATCAGCTGTGCCGGGCTAAAAAAAACAACTGTGGCTTGGATGGGAGTCGCCCTATAGGCCAAGAGAGCTAGGTACGGCTCAGATTGCTTTAAAATGCACTTTGTTGTTTGAACTGCCCTTTCAGCCATTCCATTGGACTGCGGGTAATGTGGACTTGACATAGAATGGACAAAATCATATTCACTGCTGAAAGAACTGAACTCCATGGAAGCAAACTGCATTCTGTAATCACTCACTAACTCCATTGGTATGCCCCACCTAGCGAACAAGCTCTTGAGATGAATTTATAATGGCTTGACTGATGATCTCATTCAAGGGTGCAATCTCCAAATACCTGGTATAGTAGTCAATCACGACTAGGTACTTTTTCCCATGCAGTTCACACAAATCAGCAGCTATTTTCTGCCATGGGCCTGCAGGCAGCAGAGTAGAAGTCAAGGGCTCCCTTCTCTGAGTAGGCCAGCGTTCCTGGCAAAAGGCACATTTTGACATGTGGCTTGCAATGTCGGAACTGATCCCAGGCCACCATACTGCCCTAGCTGCCCTTTCTCTGCACTTTGTAATGCCCAAGTGGCCATCATAAATCCTGCTTAACATCTCCTGCTGCATGCTAACAGGAATAACAATGCAGTCCTGGAACAGCACCAACCCATCCATCTCCGTGAGCTGCGACCTCTCTGACTGGTAAGAACTTAAAGATATCCATGCTGCCTGGCTCTCGGGCCAACCTTCTTTTATGTACTTAATAATTTCTTAAAGGTCTGAATCCACATACACTTTCACATCTGATTATGTAGAAGATTCTTCAGCAGCAGCCAGCGAGAGCCTGGAAAGTGTATCTGCCACTACCAGTGGTTTCCCGGCACATGCACTGCATGAACGTTAAACCTGAGCAGCCTCATCAGAAGTCTCAGACATCTTAGGGGTGTTTTGTCAATATCATAGGAGTTGATTAGAGGGACTAACGGTTTCTCTAAACCCACTAAGTAACGCTGGAAAAGCTCACAGGCCTAAACTGCAGCCAGGCACTCATTTTCAGTTTGGGTGTATTTCAAATCAGCAGCCGTGAGTGTACGGGAACAGTAGGCAATGGGCTGTAGTTTGTTCTTATTCAGCTGCAGGAGGGCGGCCCCTAGCCCATAACTACTCGCATCAGTACTAACCACAATCTTTATTAGAAGGGTCATAGAACCATAACACTGGGGCAGACCCCAACAAGGACTTGACCTGTACAAAAACTTCTTCCTGTGAAAGACCCCAGACCCAGGCAGCATCTTTATTCAACAACTCTGTGATAGGGTGTAGTACTGTGGATAAATCTGGAAGGAACCTGCCCTCATAATTCACAAGGCCCAATATTTGTCTCAGCTCGTGTACATCAGAAGGACTTTTCATCTGTTCAATAGCAAGGATTTAATCAGGGTCCGGCTTGATGCCATCTCCATTGATGATATGCCCAAAGTAACATAACTCAGATTTTCTGAAATGACATTTCTCTTTATTTAATTTCAGCCCAGACTCTAATGGTCTGCAGCACACAGCTCAATCGCTGGTCATGTTCAATGTAGACCCATACACTAAAATGTCATCAATGACGACTGCCGTACCCTTGTGGTCCCTTAGGAGGGAACTCAGCTCTCTTTGAAAGATTTCAGGAGCAGAGGATATCCCAAAGGGGAGTCTGCAGAAGCAAAACCGACCTACCGGTGTAATGAAGGTAGTCAGTTTGCGGCACTGTGGATCTAGAGGTATCTGCCAGAAGCCACTGGAAGTATCCAGTGTAGAGAAGATCTTCACCCCAGGCATCTCTCTCTCTCTTCACCGCCTCATTCAGCCTTTTCAAGTCTACACAGATGCGTATCTTCCCATTTTTCTTTGCAACAGACACAATGGGGGCCCACCAGTCAGCTGCTTCAACAACCTCTTCAATAACTACCATATTCTTCATACGCAGAAGTTCCTTTTCCACTTGAGGCATGAGCGGGAATGGAATTCTATGAGGAGTGGTAATACTGTATGGGACTGCATCACTTTTAAGTTATACGGACTGGGTTGCAATTCAGTAAGCCCAATTCACCAAACATGTCTTCCGAAATCTCATTCACTCTGGCGATAAGGCCCAAACCATAGGCTGCTTTTCTGCTCAATAGGTTGTTAACACACTGACCTCTAATTACATGTACCCACATTTCCTCTGCTTGTATTCACAGCTGGCAAGAAATTTCCCTGCACAATCGATGCGGCCACCAGGACTATGAACTTTCATTGTAACTCTCTCCAAATGAGGCTGTCGAGGCAGTTTTATGAATGCTGCAAGGGACATAACAGTGATGTCTGCTCCCGTGTCAATCTTGAAGGCAAACTTGAATCCCATTACAGTAAGGCTAAACCGCCAATCTTCGTCTGAACCAGACCGTTCAACAACAGACCCTACAAAGGACACTTCTTGACCCTCCTGGTTACAATCCACCTGCATCTCCTTAATGTATTCAGTTTTACACGCCACTTCAAAATTACCCATTCAGTTACACTTTCTACATCTTTTATCTTTAGTGGGGCATACAACATTCTGATTATCGGTATGGTTACACCACATGCAGCGAGCCGGCTGCGGCCATCCGCTTCTGGGCCTATCTGTTGCCCTTGGTCTACCGCTCACACTGTGCCTTTCACCTGCAACTCTCCTGAACTGCTGCACTTCCTCCACAATACTCTCAGACCTCAGATCAGCACTTTGCTTTTTCACCAGTTCACTCTGGCGGACAATCCTAATAACCCCATCTAATGTTAATTCAGCCTCCAACTGTAGCTTCAGTGAGACCTCAGCATCTGCAATTCCTATGACTACTCTGTCTCTGATTTGCTCTTCTTTAGCAACACCAAACTCACAGAATTCAGCTATTTCATACAGGCTGCACATAAATGACTCCACAGATTCTCCCACACGCTGAGCACATTTGAGAAAACAAGCCCTCTCATAAATCACATTTCTTTTGGGCAAAAAGTGAGCACTGAGTTTGTTCATAACTATTTCAAAGTCAAATTCTTCCCCTTCTGGGAAAGTAAAGGCATTGAACACTGGCTCCACATCTTTCCCCATAGAGTATAAAAGAGAATGAACTTGTACTTCACCACTCTCCTTGTCCAGCTTGGAAGCAATCCTGAAGCATTGAAACCGCTGACGCCATATGGGCCAAGCTGCAGGCTGAGAGAAATCTAAAGGCTCAGGTGGGGTAAACTTCAATATTGTCATTACTCGACATCGTCATTACTCAGGAAACAGAAGCGCAGGCAGGTACTTCTGACACCATGTCATGAGATGCAGAACACAGCATAGAAGGTACATCGCTATTTTATTGCAGAGCATAGAAGTATACAGCTTGCACAACACATCTAACTTGGTAACTGCGACATAGACAATAACTGCTATAAGCCACACCCCCCATCCGGTGACGTCACCTCCCACTCTCATCACAGCATTAAATGCACATTTTTTATAGCAAAAGCAAGCAAAATAAATAGACAATGTAATTCACAATGTTGTTTAATTTGCATTAGTTTAATAATAATTAAATTAATTTATCTGGAATTACATATTTTGTTCAATACTTCATTCATATTTAAGTGAAGACAAGAATGTTGAAATGCTATTAAATAGAGAAGCAATAAGTTAATTAATCTGAGCCATAATTCTCCTCTACTTCCCACAAACAAGTTGGTGTGTTGAAAAACAGAAGAGAGACAATCACCCCAGAAACCAGACTCTCAAACGATCACAAAAGATACAATTTTAGTATTGACAGTGACATCCTTAAGGAAAGCTAAGATTAAAGTTAGAAACATAACTCTTTTTAATGATTGTATTTCTGCGACTTTTATTTTTTGACCTGCAGTTGATCAAAACCTTTTATCTCTATTAGTCTGAAAGCTTGTTTTTGAAAGTGATACTATGTGAAAATGTTAAAATTAATTACCAGTCCTTTCTCTGCCTCAGATTCTGCATTCCAGACTTTGGTAGACTAATTTCTGGAATGAAGCTTTATTAAACTGATAGAAAAGGACATCTGTACACTATAACAAAAGGTCAGCATCAAAGGAAATTATAGTTTACAAAATGCACCACAGTAAAAAAGGCTGCAGGAAAACACTAAACATGGTGTTATGACTGGCTAATAAGGGATGAACCTTGATAGTTTCAAGGAGAAATTTTAAAATAAGATTCTAAAGGCTAGATTACGAGTTTTGCGTTAAGCTGAAAAAGAAGTGTTAACAGGTCCTAACGCTGCTTTTTCACTACCGCTGCTATTACGAGTCTTGCAGGTACAGGTGTACCGCACACTTGTTTGGCCTTACCGCAAACCAACTTACGTAAACTTCGTAAACCTTTTTTTCTATGGGACTTCCATAGCGCCGGTATTACGAGTCTGTCCTGGAAGGCCAAAAAGTGAGCGGTATAGCCTCTACCGACAAGATCCATAACGCATTCTAAAGTCAGTTGTTATGAGTTTTACACTACAACGCTGTAGCATAAAACTCATAACTAAAGTGCTAAAAAGTACACTAACACCCATAAACTACCTATTAACCCCTAAACCGAGGCCCTCCCGCATCGCAAACACTATAATACATTTTTTAACCCCTAATCTGCCGCTCTGGACATCGCCGCCACTATAATAAACATATTAACCCCTAAACCGCCGCACTCCCGCCTCGCAAACACTAGTTAAATAATAATAACCCCTAATCTTCCTCCTCTAACATCGCCGCCACCTACATTATATTTATTAACCCCTCATCTGCCGCCCCCAACATTGCCGCCACTTTATTAAATTTAATAACCCCTAAACCTAAGTCTTACCCTAAAACCCCCTAATTTAAATATAATTTAAATAAATCTAAATAAAATTACTATCATTAACTAAATTATTCCTATTTAAAACTAAATACCTATAAAATAAACCCTAAGCTAGGTACAATATAACTAATAGTTACATTGTAGCTATCTTAGGTTTTATTTTTATTTTACAGGCAAGTTTGTATTTATTTTAACTAGGTAGAATAGTTACTAAATAGTTATTAACTATTTAATAACCACTTAGCTAAAATAAATACAAATTGACCTGTAAAATAAAACCTAACCTAAGTTACAATAACACTACACTATAATTAAATCAATTCCCTACATTAAATACAATTAAATAAATTAAATTAAATTAGCTAAATCACAAAAAAACCCACTAAATTACAGAAAATAAAAACAAATTACAGATCTTTAAACTAATTACACCTAATCTAATAACCCTATCAAAATAAAAAAGCCCCCCCAAAATAAAAACCCTACCCTAAACTAAACTACCAATAGCCCTTGAAAGGGCCTTTTGCGGGACATTGCCCCAAAGAATTCAGCTCTTTTTCCTGTAAAAAAAAATAAACACAAACACCCGCCCAACAGTAAAACCCACCACCCACACAACCAACCCCCCAAATAAAATACTAACTTAAAAAACCTAAGCTCCCCATTGCCCTAAAAAAGGGCATTTGGATGGGCATTGCCCTTAAAAGGGCATTTAGCTCTATTGCAGGCCCAAAACCCTAACCTAAAAAATAAACCCACCCAATACCTAACACTAACCCTCGAAGATTCACTTACCGGGATAAGTCTTCATCCAAGCGGCAAGATGTCCTCAACAAAGCCGGCAGAAGATGGGCAGAAGTCTTCATCCAGACGGTATCTTCTATATTCATCCTTCCGGCGCAGCGGGTCCATCTTCAAGACATCCGACGCGGAGCATCCTCTTCAAATGTCTTCTTCGTAATGAATGTCACTTTAAGTGACGTCATCCAAGATGGTGTCCCTTAGATTCCGATTGGCTGATAGAATTCTATCAGCCAATCGGAATTAAGGTAGAAAAAATACTATTGGCTGATTGGATCAGACAATAGGATTGAGCTTGCATTCCATTGGCTGATTGGAACAGCCAATAGAATGCAAGCTCAATCCTATTGGCTGATTGGATCAGCCAATAGGATTGAAGTTCAATCCTATTGGCTGATCCAATCAGCCAATAGGATCTTTTCTACCTTAATTCTGATTGGCTTATAGAATTCTATCAGCCAATCGGAATCTAAGGGATGCCATCTTGGATGATGTCATTTAAAGGTACCTTCATTCGTCGTTAGTCCGTCAGAAGAAGAGGATGCTCCGCGTCGGATGTCTTGAAGATGGACCCGCTCCGTGTCAGAAGGATGAAGATAGAAGATGCCATCTGGATGAAGACTTCTGCCCATCTGGAGGACCACTTCTGCCCGTCTGGAGGAGCACTTCTGCCAGCTTCATTGAGGACATCTTGCCACTTGGATGAAGACTTCTCCCGGTAAGTGAATCTTCGGGGGTTAGTGTTAGGATTTTTTTAAGGGTGTATTGGGTGGGTTTATTTTTTAGGTTAGGGCTTTGGGCCTGCAATAGTGCTAATTGCTCTTTTAAGGACAATGCCCATCCAAATGCCCTTTTCAGGGCAATGGGGAGCTTAGGTTTTTTTAGTTAGTATTTTATTTGGGGGGTTGGTTGTGTGAGTGGTGGGTTTTACTGTTGGGCGGTGTTTGTATTTTTTTCACAGAAAAAAAAGAGCTGATTTCTTTGGGGCAATGCCCCACAAAAGGCCCTTTTAGGGCTATTGGTAGTTTAGTTTAGTTTAGGCTAGGGTTTTTTTTTTATTTTGGGGGGCTTTTTTATTTTGATAGGGCTATTTGATTAGGTGTAATTAGTTTAAAGATCTGTAATTTGTTTTTTATTTTCTGTAATTTAGTGTTTGTTTGTTTTTTGTGATTTAGCTAATTTAATTAATTTAATTGCATTTAATTTAGTGTTTGTTTGTTTTTTTTGTAATTTAGCTAATTGTATTTAATTTATTTAATTATATTTAATTTAGGTAAGTTATTTAATTGTAGTGTAGTGTTAGGTGTTAGTGTAACTTAGGTTAGGTTTTATTTTACAGGTAAATTTGTATTTATTTTAGCTAGGTAGTTAGTAAATAGTTAATAACTATTTAGTAACTATTCTACCTAGTTAAAATAAATACAAACTTGCCTGTAAAATAAAAATAAACCCTAAGACAGCTACAATGTAGCTATTAGTTATATTGTAGCTAGCTTAGGGTTTATTTTATAGGTAAGTATTTAGTTTTAAATAGGAATAATTTAGTTATTGATAGTAATTTTATTTAGATTTATTTAAAATATATTTAAGTTAGGGGTGTTAGGGTTAGACTTAGATTTAGGGGTTAATAAATTTAATAAAGTGGCGGTGACTTTGGGGGCGGCAGATTAGGGGTTAATAAGTGTAGGTAGGTTGCAGCGATGTTAGAGATTAGGGGTTAATAAATATAATGTAGGTGTCGGCGATGTTGGGGACAGCAGATTAGGGGTTAATAAGTATAATGTAGGTGGCGACGGTGTCCGGGGCGGCAGATTAGGGGTTAATAAGTGTAAGATTAGGGGTGTTTAGACTCGTGGTTCATGTTAGGGTGTTAGGTGTAATTATAAAATGTGTTTCCCCATAGGAATCAATGGGGCTGCGTTACTGAGTTTTACGCTGCTTTTTGGCAGGTGTTAGACTTTTTCTCAGCCGGCTCTCCCCATTGATTTCTATGGGGAAATCGTGTACAAGCACGTACAACCAGCTCACCGCTGACTTAAGCAGCGCTGGTATTGGAGTGCGGTATGGAGCTCAATTTTGCTCTACGTTCACTTCTTGCCTTTTAACGCCGGGTTTGTAAAAACCCGTAATACCAGCGCTGCAGGTAAGTGAGCGGTGAGATAAAACTGCTCATTAGCTCATAACGCAAAACTCATAATCTAGCCGTGTTTCCATTCTAAAATGTCAGAATTCATACACGGAATCCTTGCATAGCAGTTCAGGTGTGTGTGTTTTTAATTGCTTTCAAATATATTTTAATCAGTAAATTGAGCTACCAATTTAATAAAAAGAAACAAATATTTGAATTAGGAAATAATAAACCATCAACTTGTAGTTGAACACATGGAAAAACAAACAAAAACCTGTAAGAAATGGGCATATCCTATACTGCTCAAAAAGCTTTTCACAAGGATTTTTAAAAACCTTTGTAGGAGCAAATTATATCTGACCAAGTGAAAGTAACGTATCCAATAATTAACTCAATATTAATAATTACTTTACTGCCGATTTTACCACATAACCAATGATTAATTCATGGCACGTGTGCAATGAATAATTTAAAATTATCTTGGTTAATCTAATAATTAACATTTCTAAACACTTCGTTCAAATCATACATAAAGAATTACATGTCTGTTTAATTTGTCTACTCATTTTGCAGTTTAAACGTGTGATTTGAACTAAACATGAGCAAAACCATAAACATTTTTTTTTTTAAATGAGATTTGATAAATAAAAAGTTACATAACAATAAGCAACACAAATGAAATATAACTTATGTCAGTGAAGAAAGTAACGCCTAGATTACGAGTTTGGCGTTAGCCTTAAAAAGCAGGTCCCAACGCTGCTTTTTAACGCCCGCTGGTATTACGAGTCAGGCAGGAAAGGGTCTACCGCTCACTTTTCTTCCGCGACTCGAGGCTACCGCAAATCCCCTTACGTCAATTGCGTATCCTATATTTTTAATGGGACTTGCCTAATGCCGGTATTACGAGTCTTGGAAGAAGTGAGCGGTAGACCCTCTCCTGTCAAGACTTCTACCGCATTTAAAAGTCAGTAGTTAAGAGTTTTATGGGCTAAAGCCGGAACATAAAACTCTTAACTAAAGTGCTAAAAAGTACACTAACACCCATAAACTACCTATTAATCCCTAAAACGAGCCCCCCCCCCCACATCGCAAACACTATAATTAATTTTTTTAACCCCTAATCTGCCGCTCCGGACATCGCCGCCACCTACATTATACCTATGAACCCCTTATCTGCTGCCCCTAACATCGCAGACACCTACATTATATTTATTAACCCCTAATCTGTCGCCCCCAACGTCGCCGCCACCTACCTACAATTATTAACCCCTAATCTGCTGACCGGCCATCGCCGCCACGTTAATAAATGTATTAAACCCTAAACCGCCGCACTCCCGCCTTGCAAACACTAGTTACATTTTATTAACACCCAATCTGCCTGCCCTAACATCGACGCCACCTACTTACATTTATTAACCCCTAATCTGCCATCCCCAATGTCGCCGCTACTATATTATTGGTATTAACCCCTAAACCTAAGTCTAACCCTAACCCTAACCCCCTCTAACTTAAATATAATTTAAATTAAATGAAATAAATTTAACAAAATTAAATAAATTATTCCTATTTAAAACTAAATACTTACCGATAAAATAAACCCTAAGCTAGCTACAATATAACTAATAGTTACATTGTAGCTAGCTTAGGATTTATATTTATTTCACAGGCAACTTTGTATTTATTTTAACTAGGTACAATAGTTATTAAATAGTTATTAACTATTTAATAACTATCTAGCTAAAATAAGTACAAAATGACCTGTAAAATAAATCCTAACCTAAGTTACAATTACATCTAACACTACACTATCATTAAATAAATTACCTAAACTACCTACAATTAATTACAATTAAATTCAATAAACTAAATTACGGAACCCCCCCCCCCCCACTAAATTACAGGGAAAAAAAAGAATTACAAGAATTTTAAACTAATTACACCTAGTCTAATCCCCCTAATAAAATAAAAAAGCCCTCCAAAATAATAAAATTTCCCTACCCTATACTAAATTACAAATAACCCTTAAAAGGGCCTTTTGTGGGACATTGCCCCAAAGTAATCAGCTCTTTTACCTGTAAAAAAAATTACAATACCCCCCCCAACATTACAACCCACCACCCAATACCCCCTTAAGAAAACCTAACACTACCCCATTGAAGATCACCCTACCTTGAGCCGTCTTCACCTAGCCGGGCACAAGTGGTCATCCGATCTGGCCAGAAGTCTTCATCCTATCCGGGCAGAAGAGGACATCCGGACCGGGAGAAGGCTTCATCCAAGCGGCATCTTCTATCTTCTTCCATCCGACTAGGAGCGACTCCATCTTGAAGACACCCACCGCGGAGCATCCTTCCAGCACGACAGACTAACGACGAATGACGGTTCCTTTAAATGACATCATCCAAGATGGCGTCTCTCGAATTCCGATTGGCTGATAGGATTCTATCAGCCAATCGGAATTAAGGTAGGAAAAATCTGATTGGTTGATTTAATCAGCCAATCAGATTGAAGTTCAATCTTGGATGACGTCATTTAAAGGAACCGTCATTCGTTGTTAGTCCGTCGTGCTGGAAGGATGCTCCGCGCCGGGTGTCTTCAAGATGGAGTCGCTCCTCGTCGGATGGAAGAAGATAGAAGATGCCGCTTGGATGAAGCCTTCCCCCGGTCCGGATGTCCTCTTCTGCCCGGATAGGATGAAGAATTCTGCTGGTCTGGATGTCCTCTTCTGCCCCATCGGATGAAGACTTCTGGCCGGATCGGATGACCACTTGTGCCCGGCTGGGTGAAGACGGCTCAAGGTAGGGTGATCTTCAATGGGGTAGTGTTAGGTTTTTTTAAGGGGGTATTGGGTGGGTTTTAGAGTAGGGGTGTGTGGGTGGTGGGTTGTAATGTTGGGGGGGTATTGTAATTTCTTTTTACAGGTAAAAGAGCTGATTACTTTGGGGCAATGCCCCCCAAAAGGCCCTTTTAAGGGCTATTTGTAATTTAGTATAGGGTAGGGAAATTTTATTATTTTGGGGGGCTTTTATATTGTATTAGGGGGATTAGATTAGGTGTAATTAGTTTAAAATTCTTGTAATTCTTATTTTTCCTGTAATTTAGTGGGGGGGGGGGGTCCGTAATTTAGTTTATTGAATTTAATTGTATTTAATTGTAAGTAGTTTAGGTAATTAGCTTAATGATAGTGTAGTGTTAGGTGTAATTGTAACTTAGGTTAGGATTTCTTTTACAGGTAATTTTTTACTTATTTTAGCTAGGTAGTTATTAAATAGTTAATAACTATTTAATAACTATTGTACCTAGTTAAAATAAATACAAAATTGCCTGTAAAATAAAAAATAAATCATAAGCTAGCTACAATGTAACTATTAGTTATATTGTAGCTATCTTATGGTTTATTTTATAGCTAAGTATTTAGTTTTAAATAGGAATAATTTATTTAATTGTAGTTATTTTATTTAGATGTATTTAAATTATATTTAAATTAGGGGGGTGTTAGGCGATGTTGGGGGCAGTAGATTAAGGGTTTATAAGTATAATGTAGATGGCGGCGGTGTCCGGAGCGGCAGATTAGGGGTTAATAGTATAATGCAGGTGTCGACGATGTTGGGAGCGGCAGATTAGGGGTTAATAAGTGTAAGATTAGGGGTATTTAGACTCGGGGTTCATGTTAGGGTGTTAGGTGCAGACATATTTTTTCTTTCCCCATAGGAAACAATGGGGCTGTGTTAGGAGCTGAACGCTGCTTTTTTGCAGGTGTTATTTTTTTTTCAGCCAGCTCAGCCCCATTGTTTCCTATCGGGAAATCGTGCATGAGCACGTTTAGCCAGCTTACCGGTACCGTAAGCAACGCTGGTATTGAGGTGAGATGTGGAGCTAAATTTTGCTCAACGTTCACCTTTTTGGGGATAACGCCAGGTTTAAAAAAACCTGTAATACCAGCGTTATCTTAAGGGAGTGGTGGAAAAAAAAGGAGCATTAGAGCTGCAAGCCTTATCGACAAAAACTCGTAATCTAGCCGTAAGTTTCTAAAATTCGCTGGCTCAAAGTAAAACATGTATTTGCCCATACAGTGCGCGTATTACAAGTTGAAAATAAAAGGTTTTTGCACGAGCCTTAACCCGATGCACGCAAAAAGCAGAACTTGGAATATCGCAACCATGTTAACATATACCTCCATATACTTCGATTGAACTCCTCTACTCACGTGCAAATCTGATTTTCTCAAGTACACAAACCCGATAGGAAATATGAATATTTTACATTCCAATGTTCTTTGCATAGCAGAATATGTTCTATTTATTCTTCAATACATATTTCTAGATATATCTTATGTTTTGTTTTCTTTTTGTAAAATATATGTCTATATATATATATATATATATATATATATATATAATGTAAGCGATGTGTCAGCTCACCTATACCATACCTATAAATGTTACCCATGTAAACTAAATGCTCAAAACCAGGGGTGCCTGGGAACATAGGATAAACAGGGCCAGATTTCCCATTAGGCACAATAAGCATGTGCCTACAGGCGCCTTGCAGTGAGGGGCGCCTGCCTATCAGTAATAAAAAAAAAAAAAATTTGTGTGTGAGGGCATTCATTTTAGTAAGAATTGTGCTGCCAGCTGCTTACAGAGTTGAGTGTTCCATTGGGAATATGTTACAGCAGTTGAGGGAGCCATGAAGGAGAGAGGGGCAAAGATTAAAACTAAACCCCTCCCATTTTCGCCAGGCATGTTTAGTTTCACTTTTATTTTATGTACTTCTGTTGCCTCACACAGCCAAGCTCCATGCTGATGTGTAGCAGACACTTTTTGTTGAGGAATGAAAGCTTCAGAACAACAGGTTAGGACTGTACAAGGCTTCTAATGCTGCCTAGAATGACAACATAACAAGCAGAGCAGAGCAGCTAGTCCCACATAACCTCCTCACCCCCAAGGTTGCAGTCTATTCACTTTTTTTTTTTATGACTTTTATTTTCAATCAAAGTTATCATGAATACATAAATCTCATTATTCAGTTTTTACAAGTGATACTCATACATATATCCGCATAGTCAATTAAGTTGTACAGTGTCTCTTGACTCTCAAGGAGTGGTGATTCACCGCTGATTTTTGAACGAGTCATAACAGTTGAACTAAAAGACAAATATCAACTCATGAGTCTATCATGGCAACTTCGTTTTCATCTTTCTTCTTTTCCCTCCCTTTCCCCCACCCTTCTAACCTCCTCCCTTCAAACAGAACTCATTACTATAAGGGAGCATGTACCTCTCCTTTGTCTTAAAGAATACATAATGGTAATTAACAGAACTTTAGCATTTCTCTCCCAATTGAAACTGACATTAAGAGGTTCTCATATGAAGAACCATTCATCACCTCACTCCCCTAGCCACCACCACCACAGGACAGATCATGGCTGTGTATGTTTTAATTTGTGTTTCCCCGTGTATCACTTCCTACTGGGTAAAGGGTATTCCATTTTCCCCTAAGGTGTTCTTCCAGCAAAAATTCTGTATCCCTTAAGGGGTACAGGAGTTGTCTTTGTAGAGATGGTCCTAGCGTCTCGATATATGTTCCCCATTTTCTCATGAGTGACTTGGTTCTACCTTGTGTTTCTTGCATAGCATCCGCTATTTCTTAGGTTACCTGTTTGAGTATCGCAGATTTGAGTTGTGTGATAGTGGGGGCCTCTGGACTAAGCCACTTGTGGAAGATGAGCTTTCTAGCCTGCAGTAGGAGGTCACTAACTAGCCGTCTATGAGGTTTTGACACTAGTTCAGAAGAGTCCAAGAACACTATCAGTTTGGGGGACATCTCAATGTTTGTGTGTAGTGTGGTGTTCAACCAATGAGCTGTCATACCCCAGAATCTACTTATCTTCGGGCAAGCCCATATCAAGTGTAATAGGTCTGCGTTTGGAAATTTGCATTTGTGACATGCACCCTCGGTTTCTGGTCTCCATTTTTTGTAGACTTTTGGGGAGATATAAGCCGTTTGTAGTAATCTGATGTGTGACTCACGACAGACCGCTGACAGAGTCGCCCTTCTCGACAGGTGAATACTCTTCTGGGCGATTTCTGTGGTTATATCAGTGTTAAGTATGTTTGTCCAAGTGTTACTAATGTGTATTAATGTCGAGTCGTTAGTATCTTTCATATGAAGCTTGTATATGTGGGATATTGAAGTCACCCCCTGTTCAGTCGCATGGAGCAATTTGTTTATTCCTAGGTTTTGATTTACAACACTCTCTTTCATACGGCTAGATTTGGAGTTCGGCGGTAAAAGGGCTGTTAACGCTCCGCGGGTTTTTTTCTGGCCGCACCATAAATTTAACTCTGGTATCGAGAGTTCAAACAAATGCTGCGTTAGGCTCCAAAAAAGGAGCGTAGAGCATTTTTAACGCAAATACAACTCTCGATACCAGAGCTGCTTACGGACGCGGCCGGCATCAAAAACGTGCTCGTGCACGATTCTCCCATAGGAAACAATGGGGCTGTTTGAGCTGAAAAAAAACCTAACACCTGCAAAAAAGCAGCGTTCAGCTCCTAACGCAGCCCCATTATTTCCTATGGGGAAACACTTCCTACGTCTGCACCTAACACTCTAACATGTACCCCGAGTCTAAACACCCCTAACCTTACACTTATTAACCCCTAATCTGCCGCCCCCGCTATCGCTGACCCCTGCATTACACTTTTAACCCCTAATCTGCCGCTCCGTAAACCGCCGCCACCTACGTTATCCCTATGTACCCCTAATCTTCTGCCCCTAACATCGCCGACCCCTATGTTATATTTATTAACCCCTAATCTGCCCCCCACAACGTCGCCGACACCTACCTACACTTATTAACCCCTAATCTGCCGAGCGGACCTGAGCGCTACTATAATAAAGTTATTAACCCCTAATCCGCCTCACTAACCCTATCATAAATAGTATTAACCCCTAATCTGCCCTCCCTAACATCGCCGACAGCTACCTTCAATTATTAACCCCTAATCTGCCGACCGGAGCTCACCGCTATTCTAATAAATGTATTAACCCCTAAAGCTAAGTCTAACCCTAACACTAACACCCCCCTAAGTTAAATATAATTTTTATCTAACGAAATAAATTAACTCTTATTAAATAAATGATTCCTATTTAAAGCTAAATACTTACCTGTAAAATAAATCCTAATATAGCTACAATATAAATTATAATTACATTGTAGCTATTTTAGGATTTATATTTATTTTACAGGTAACTTTGTATTTATTTTAACCAGGTACAATAGCTATTAAATAGTTAAGAACTATTTAATAGTTACCTAGTTAAAATAATTACAAATTTACCTGTAAAATAAATCCTAACCTAAGATATAATTAAACCTAACACTACCCTATCAATAAAATAATTAAATAAACTACCTACAATTACCTACAATTAACCTAACACTACACTATCAATAAATTAAATAAACACAATTGCTACAAATAAATACAATTAAATAAACTATCTAAAGTACAAAAAATAAAAAAGAACTAAGTTACAGAAAATAAAAAAATATTTACAAACATAAGAAAAATATTACAACAATTTTAAACTAATTACACCTACTCTAAGCCCCCTAATAAAATAACAAAGACCCCCAAAATAAAAAATTCCCTACCCTATTCTAAATTTAAAAAGTTACAAGCTCTTTTACCTTACTAGCCCTGAACAGGGCCCTTTGCGGGGCATGCCCCAAGAATTTCAGCTCTTTTGCCTGTAAAAAAAAACATACAATACCCCCCCCCCAACATTACAACCCACCACCCACATACCCCTAATCTAACCCAAACCCCCCTTAAATAAACCTAACACTAAGCCCCTGATGATCTTCCTACCTTGTCTTCACCATGCCAGGTTCACCGATCCGTCCTGGCTCCAAGATCTTCATCCAACCCAAGCGGGGGCTAGACATCCACTGAAGAAGTCCAGAAGAGGGTCCAAAGTCTTCCTCCTATCCGGCAAGAAGAGGACATCCGGACCGGCAAACATCTTCTCCAAGCGGCATCTTCTATGTTCTTCCATCCGATGACGACCGGCTCCATCTTGAAGACCTCCAGCGCGGATCCATCCTCTTCTTCCGACGACTAGACGACGAATGACGGTTCCTTTAAGGGACGTCATCCAAGATGGCGTCCCTCGAATTCCGATTGGCTGATAGGATTCTATCAGCCAATCGGAATTAAGGTAGGAATTTTCTGATTGGCTGATGGAATCAGCCAATCAGAATCAAGTTCAATCCGATTGGCTGATTGGATCAGCCAATCGGATTGAGCTCGCATTCTATTGGCTGATCGGAACAGCCAATAGAATGCGAGCTCAATCTGATTGGCTGATTGGATCAGCCAATCGGATTGAACTTGATTCTGATTGGCTGATTCCATCAGCCAATCAGAAAATTCCTACCTTAATTCCGATTGGCTGATAGAATCCTATCAGCCAATCGGAATTCGAGGGACGCCATCTTGGATGACGTCCCTTAAAGGAACCGTCATTCGTCGTCTAGTCGTCGGAAGAAGAGGATGGATCCGCGCTGGAGGTCTTCAAGATGGAGCCGGTCGTCATCGGATGGAAGAACATAGAAGATGCCGCTTGGAGAAGATGTTTGCCGGTCCGGATGTCCTCTTCTTGCCGGATAGGAGGAAGACTTTGGACCCTCTTCTGGACTTCTTCAGTGGATGTCTAGCCCCCGCTTGGGTTGGATGAAGATCTTGGAGCCAGGACGGATCGGTGAACCTGGCATGGTGAAGACAAGGTAGGAAGATCATCAGGGGCTTAGTGTTAGGTTTATTTAAGGGGGGTTTGGGTTAGATTAGGGGTATGTGGGTGGTGGGTTGTAATGTTGGGGGGGGGGGTATTGTATGTTTTCTTTTACAGGCAAAAGAGCTGAACTTCTTGGGGCATGCCCCGCAAAGGGCCCTGTTCAGGGCTGGTAAGGTAAAAGAGCTTGTAACTTTTTAAATTTAGAATAGGGTAGGGAATTTTTTATTTTGGGGGTCTTTGTTATTTTATTAGGGGGCTTAGAGTAGGTGTAATTAGTTTAAAATTGTTGTAATATTTTTCTTATGTTTGTAAATATTTTTTTATTTTCTGTAACTTAGTTCTTTTTTATTTTTTGTACTTTAGATAGTTTATTTAATTGTATTTATTTGTAGCAATTGTGTTTAATTAATTTATTGATAGTGTAGTGTTAGGTTAATTGTAGGTAATTGTAGGTAGTTTATTTAATTATTTTATTGATAGGGTAGTGTTAGGTTTAATTATATCTTAGGTTAGGATTTATTTTACAGGTAAATTTGTAATTATTTTAACTAGGTAACTATTAAATAGTTCTTAACTATTTAATAGCTATTGTACCTGGTTAAAATAAATACAAAGTTACCTGTAAAATAAATATTAATCCTAAAATAGCTATAATATAAATGTAATTTATATTGTAGCTATATTAGGATTTATTTTACAGGTAAGTATTTAGCTTTAAATAGGAATCATTTATTTAATAAGAGTTAATTTATTTCGTTAGATAAAAATTATATTTAACTTAGGGGGGTGTTAGTGTTAGGGTTAGACTTAGCTTTAGGGGTTAATACATTTATTAGAATAGCGGTGAGTTCCGGTCGTCAGATTAGGGGTTAATAATTGAAGGTAGGTGTCGGCGATGTTAGGGAGGGCAGATTAGGGGTTAATACTATTTATGATAGGGTTAGTGATGCGGATTAGGGGTTAATAACTTTATTATAGTAGCGCTCAGGTCCGCTCGGCAGATTAGGGGTTAATAAGTGTAGGTAGGTGTCGGCGACGTTGTGGGGGGCAGATTAGGGGTTAATAAATATAACATAGGGGTCGGCGATGTTAGGGGCAGAAGATTAGGGGTACATAGGGATAACGTAGGTGGCGGCGATTTGCGGTCGGAAGATTAGGGGTTAATTATTTTAAGTAGCTTGCGGCGACGTTGTGTGGGGCAAGTTAGGGGTTAATAAATATAATATAGGGGTCGGCGGGGTTAGGGGCAGCAGATTAGGGGTACATAAATATAACGTAGGTGGTGGTCGGCAGATTAGGGGTTAAAAATTTTAATCGAGTGGCGGCGATGTGGGGGGACCTCGGTTTAGGGGTACATAGGTAGTTTATGGGTGTTAGTGTACTTTAGGGTACAGTAGTTAAGAGCTTTATAAACCGGCGTTAGCCAGAAAGCTCTTAACTCCTGCTATTTTCAGGCGGCTGGAATCTTGTCGTTAGAGCTCTAACGCTCACTGCAGAAACGACTCTAAATACCAGCGTTAGAAAGATCCCATTGAAAAGATAGGCTACGCAAATGGCGTAGGGGGATCTGCGGTATGGAAAAGTCGCGGCTGTAAAGTGAGCGTTAGACCCTTTAATCACTGACTCCAAATACCAGCGGGCGGCCAAAACCAGCGTTAGGAGCCTCTAACGCTGGTTTTGACGGCTACCGCCGAACTCTAAATCTAGGCCTTAGTCAGCTCTTTGGCATAGTGTCTAGCCTGCAGATAGGCAAAGTGATGCGAGTTTGGTAAGTGAAACTGGTTTTGCAAGTCCTGGAATGTCTTAACAGTTGCATCTAGTTTGTTTATCATGTGGGATACTGATGTCAGTTCTCTAGCTTTCCATCCCCCAAACACCCCAGAGTCAATACCCGCAGGGAACTCTGGGTTTTCCTTTAGTGGGAGGAATCTTGTGAAGTGGTGGTTGAATTTGAGCATCTTGCACAGCTTCCACCATGCCCTTAAGGGCTGAAGTATCAATGGGTAATCTTTTAGGAACTTTTCCGCTTGCGCTGGGGACATGTGGGGAACCGCCTGCAGTGACCAAGGGTGTGCCCCCTGTTCCTCCAGTTTTGGTAGTGTAAAGTTTTGTTTCCCTGTCAGCCAGTCCACCACATACTTAATCTGTGCTGCGCTACAATATGCTCCTATATTGGGGAGTGCCAATCCCCCTGTGGGGACCGCCGCCATCAGTCTACTAGCCTTGATCTTGTGTTTTTTCCCCGCCCACACAAAGGAGATGATTGATCTGTTAAGTTTGCTCAGATCGGACTTATGAATGTTTTCAGGTATCATCTGGAACAAGTACAAGAGTTTCAGGAACGCAACCATTTTTATGAGGGCTATCCTGCCTGACATAGTGAGGGGCAGCCCCCCCCATCTGGCCAGCAAGTCTTGAATGTCTTTAATTTGGTGGCGATAGTTAATATTATACCATTCCCTGGGGTCCGTGGATAACACGATCCCCAGGAATTTAAAGGAGTGGATGACTTGTTTGAAGGTATGCTGCAAATGCGGGTGTGCCAATTTTTTGTGTAGCCAAACTAATTCAGACTTGTTCATGTTTATTTTATAACCTGAGATTAGGCCAAATTGGTGTATAATTCCCATAATTTTGGGGATGTTTTTAGATGGATTCTGTACATAAAGTATAATGTCATCTTCAAAAAGGGACAGGTGGCACTGTTCTCCGCCCACCCACAGCCCCTCAGTTTCTGCTCTTATTTTGATGGCAAGGGGTTCAATGGCCATGTCAAAGAGGAGAGGCGACAGCGGGCACCCCTGCCTAGTTCCCCTACCCAGTTGGAAAGGAGGGGAGGGCACCCCATTAACTATGACGGATGCTTTAGGATTGGCATACAATGCCCTCACCGCGTGCTCGAAGTGACCTGTAATACCAAATTTTTCAAGGGTAAAGAAGAGGTGTCCCAAAGGACCATATCAAAAGCCTTCTCCGCGTCCACCAGGAGAGCACAGGCCTCCGGGGTATCCCTCCCCCCCTATCTCGTCTTATTCCAGAAATGGGTTAGTATGAATTGCAGCTTCCGTAAGTTCAATACGGAAGATCTGCCTTTGACAAAGCCCGTTTGATCATGATTGATCACAGATGGGAGCGCAACTGCCAGTCTGTCTGCCATAATTTTTGTGAGTAGTTTATAGTCTTGATTCATCAAGGAGATTGGGCGGTATGACTGAGGCAAGAGTGGGTCTCTATCCGCCTTGGGAATTACTGTGACGTTAGCTTCTGTAAAGCGATCATTAGGTTTTGTCTCCCCTGTCATAATTTTGTTAAACAGGTTAGTGAGCACCCCCACCACCTCCCCCCCTAACAACTTGTAGTATTCCCCGGGTAGTCCATTTGGGCCTGGTGTTTTGTCTAAAGGCAGGGAGTTTATAGCCCGCAGTGTCTCTGTCTCTGTGATGGGCACGTTCAGAAGTGTTAGGTGTTCATCCGATATATGGGGGGTTGTATAGAGTCCCAAAACGATGTTTGTTCGATTTTCTTCACTTTCTGTCCGGAGTGTAATGTCTAATAATAGTCTTTGAAGGCTGTTTGAATTCCCACTGTTGTTGTGCATATTGAGTCTCTCACCTTGATTGCACTTATACATATACTAGGTTTAGCTAGTTTTGTAAGTCTGGCCAGGAATCTACCCGTCTTACTGCCATGTCTGTAGAATTTTGCATGCGTCACTGTCATTTCCATAATTGCATTCTGGTGTAGTCATGTCTCTATGCTTTTTTGCTTCTACATATTTTTGTTTTGTTAATTGGTTAGGCTGTCTCAAATATTTGTTCCTAGAACTGATAACCCTTCGCAGCATTGCTTCAGTTCTATTCTGCCTCTGTTTTAGTTTGCCAGCTGCGTATGGAGTGATGACACCCCTCATTACCGCTTTACTTGCCTCCCAGAACAGAAGCGTGTCTTGAACATGTGCGGCATTTAGTGATTCATATGTTTTCCACTCCCCCATAAGCAGTCTCTTAAAATTGATATCTCCTTAGAGATATGACGGAAACTGCCATCTACGTGGGCCCTCTCTTGGTGGTGTCAGCCTTATTTTTAGGCTAATCAGTGCGTGGTCTGATATTGTCGCTACATCTATGTCTGTGGCTGTTATGAGTGGCCCTAAGGCGTCCGTTGTCAAAAATAGGTCAATCCTGGAAAGAGTGTGTTTGGCTAGAGTGTTACATGTGAAGTTTTGCTCTTCTGGGTGTCTGTCTCTCCAGATGTCTGTCAATTTCAGTGAGAATTTGAATTTGGATAGGATTTGTGAGACCCTTCTGGTGTTACGGTGTTGTGATCGTTGTAGAGTGTGCGTACTGGGATCTCTGTATCTGTCTGCTGGTGTCTGGGGTGCTATATTAAAGTCCCCTCCCAGTATCAGAGGTGCATCTGTAAATTTCAGCACCTCACTATGAAAGTCCCTCCAAAAGTCTCTCTTGCTAGTGTGAGGGCCATACACCCCTCCAATCGCTACCACTTTATTTTCAATTCTGAGCTTCATGAGGACATATCTACCCTGTGGATCTACTAGTTGTTTGTCAATATGGTAGTCTAGATTTTTCCTAAAGAGAATTGCCACCCCCCCTGGCCCTATTCTCCTCATATGTGGTGTGAATGACCTCGCCCACCCAACCCTGTCTCAGTTTCTGATGTTTTATGCATGACAAATGTGTTTCCTCCAATATCGCTATGTCTGTCTGCTGGTTTTTAAGATATTTGAGAATAGCTTTCCGTTTTATAGGTGAGGTAATGCCCCCCACATTCCATGAGACGATTTTCATGGCTAGCTATGATAGTGTGCTACTTGTCTGTAGGTGGCGTATGGTATGTATATGATGTAGGTGATCTGTCCTGGGTACTTACGGTTAGCCGGCCAAGGGAGAAGGCGTTTTCTACTCTGTGCTGGATTTAGCTCTCAGTTATATCTTGGGAGATCTATAAAGAAAATCAACAGTTCAATACCATGCTTTTTCCCTGCAAACGTTCTTTCCGTCAACTATTACAGTAAGTTACAATCTAGATAAAACTCTTATAGTTATATGCCTTACTGGCAAAGTAGAACACAAAAACAAGTAAACTCTGCAATGCCCCAACAGCCCCCCCCCATATCTTGAAAAGAACTTTTAGGTAGTGGAATAAACCACTCAGAGTCTCTAGCGGCCCTCCATTTGGCCAAAATAGTAACTTAGGTTATACTTATAGTCTCTTCAGCCTGTGATGTGCTTGCTGGATTCAGGTCTCCTCTTCTTCTTCCTGGTGTGCTCTCTGTGAAGTCCCTGCGGCGTTTCCGGATCTCTCCAGGAACACCTGAAGGTGTTTAGGTGTGTCAAAAAACTGTGGGCCTTGTGCTGTTTGCAGTCGTAGCCGAGCTGGGTATAGGAGAGCCACCGCATCCCCTTGGGCAATCAGATCTCTGCAGTACGGTGAGAATTCTCTCCTTTTCTTGGCAACCTCTGCCGAGTAGTCTTGGAAAATATATATTTTCTTTCCTTCATACATGAGGGATGGTGTCTGTCTATAAGCTCTAATCAGCATCATTTTGTCCTTAAAATTTAAGTAGCGCACCATGATTTGTCTCAGGCCCTGATTAGAGATGCCTTCCCGTAGAGAGGCTCCTATCCTGTGCGCCCTTTCTGCTATACATGGTACACTGGAGGCGGGAAGTTTAAGCAGGTCGGGGAGAATGTTCTCTACAAAGTCAATTAGTGCTCTTGGTGGGACAGACTCTGGAACTCTACAATGCGGATGTTGTTCCGTCGTTAACGATTTTCCAAGTCATCCAGTTTAGTTAGCAACATCTTGTTTTGTTTCTGCAGCGTAGAAAGAGCAGATGAGGCTTCTCTGTATCTTTCCTCACCCTCCGCCACTCTCTGCTCCACATTCTGCAGTCGAGATGAGAAGGCCTTGAAATCTGTGGAGAGAGTGTCTACCCCTGTTTGCAGTTGTTCAATTTTAGGCAGGAACAATGCTAAGAGTTGAGCAACTATAGGGTGTGTGTCTTGGGAGAGTTCTGAGGTGTCCCCTTGCGACTGTAGGTCACCTTGGGTATCAATCTGGTGTTTCTGGCGTCTATCCGGTAGTTTCTGTCTCCCCGCCATTTTATCAGTCTTTTTATTGTAAGGAGGAAAATATTTTTGCATACAAGCAGCTCCAGGGATTAAGATGTACTATAGGTAGTGGGTTGATCTTCACTGGCTCAACCAATGCAAGTATTTCTGTATAAGTGGAGGGACTTAGAGGACGGGGGGGGGGGGGGGAGAAGGCCTCCGGCTCTGGTCTAGTGTGCCATGTCGTGGGTTAAGTCTCCCATGTGAATTTGAATTTAGGCGTGAGGCTTATTGGTGATAATTTTATTCTGTGGCCCTTTCTGTTCTCTGTTTTAAGGGGCTGTATACTTCCTGGGGGGGAGGCCAGGGGCAACACAACATCCACCAACTTCAATCCCTTGGAAGCTTCTATTTGTTTGCATGGTATTTTGAGTTGGGCCTGGGTGGGTCCTGCTTCTTGCTGTTCTCCCAGGCCTAACAAATTTACCCAGTCCCTGTGTCACTCTAGGGGGACATCCAGAGTATTTTTAGGCCTTGTGAACACTGTCCTGATCCCTTCTTATTTTTTATTTTGTTGCCCCTCTGAGTCTTGATCGTGTGTGTTTTTCTCTATCCCCAGGTAGACAATGGAGGTCCCAAGATGGCGCTTATTCCTGCGCCTTTCCCAGAGAGTTGCCGCCTGGCCCCTATGCCCTTATCCCCCCTCTCTGTGCTTTATCTGCCCGGGAGGTGGTCTATCCCTCCCGTACTCACGGACCGCTCTGTCCTCTGCCGGTCTCCGTGTTGTGCTGCGTCAGCAGCGATGTCTTCCCGCCATCCGCGGGTGTTCCACTAGGTTTACCCCTCCGGCGGTGGAGCGTGGTGTCGGCTCCCTGCTCTGTGGTGCTCCGGCAGTCTACCGGGTGAAGTGCTGCCAAGGAGAAGTATGCTGGGCTGCTTTGGGGACCGAGGTGTCCCTTTTTTAACACAAGCCGCACGGAGCTCTGCTGGAGTGCGACTTGCTGTTATGCCCGTTTTTTGCTGTTTTTGTTCTATAAAGGCCTTGGAGGTGAGGAGGTTATGTGGGACTAGCTGCTCTGCTTTTTATTACAAGATGCCGATTGTGATTTACAGCCTTTAGGGCCTTTAGGGCACTTTGTCAGCAAAGTTTGTAGACTGTAAGGCTGTAAAATGTGTATGTGTGTAAACCACTCACATGGCATATTTGTTTGTATGCATGTATATGTATGTGTATATATATATATATATATATATATATATATATACACACACACACATCACATAAAAAATTGTTAATCTGTTCTTTTATCAAGTAAGTGTGGTATTTTTGTATTGTGGTAAATTTAATTTCTAAATTCTAATTAATTTTAAGCACATTTGTTGACCCCTGGATTACATATAATCTACAACATTCCATGTTTTCCTTTGAGAGCAATATCATATTATATTTATATTTCAGAACAAAATAAATGTAACATCTGTGTGTATGTGTACCAAAAATATCAGAGTTCACAAGATTTTTTTCATGTAGTGGATAAAAGACCTACATTTTATATTTTCTTCCACTGGCTGCACAGGTTGTTGATGAGCTTGCATGCTGCTAGTTTTAATATTGCTATTGTTTACACAATACTGTGTTTAACTCCAACAAAATGTTAAGCACATAGTCAAAGTCATCTCCAGAAAAGCAATACACTAATGGCTTGTCAATAAACATGTCTTATGAACCCATCTGGGTCTGCACAAATGTGTATTGCTGTCTCAGAACTGACATTGACTATGTGTTTAACTCTTTTGCAAAAGGCTAACACACTTCTGTGCAAGCACTAGTGCAATAATAAAATGCCCTAGCAAACTGTCACATTTTATATCCCTTTAAATAGGGTTTTCTTAGAATATTTTGCATTAAAAGTTTAACATGATTTGTTTTTGTTATACATAATATAAATTGTATGGCCATTTGAGTCAAGTGAATATTGATTTTTGGTGTAGCTTCCATTACAACAAATATTGCAATTTGTGTGTGTATTTGTGTATCTCCATAAAAGGGAAAATGTGTACCTCTAACACTTGGAATTAATAAAGTAAGCTTTTATTAAGGGTGTATGGGGCATTAATAATGCCTCAAAAAATCACAAAAATCCAACATGTAATCAGTTGATAAACCCTAGGAATGAAAACAGAGTAAATTGCATACTAGACACATATATACAAATACAAAACCCACCAATGGCTATTGGATATTGATATAAGCCTCATAGTGCTTCTAATAGTCCCACATGTGGTGTAGGTATTAGTGATCACTGATCCCAAATGAAAATCAAAGTTCCATCAAAAGTACAGTCACAGCCATGAAGCAGGTTAAGTAATTGGTTAATCCCCAACAGATTAGCGTAGCCACACAGTCAAGCAAGGTATGGTAGTGTCTTTGTGGGCGTATAGTACAATGTCACAACCGTACACAACCACAATCTGTACTGTCAGGTTCCTCACCTCTTCGGATGGTATCTTCGACAGCTAACACATATCTTCTAACCCCCGGGTACTACCTTCTGAGGGACGTACCCTCACTCAAAGGACCCAGTCACAGGGCATGTGCTAACAATCAATTCCACAATGGTTTTCCCCGCTGCAATTATTACCATTTACTTTGAAATTCCTGTGTTGTGCTGAGACGAACGCCTTTCTCTCCTTTTCATACCTTGCTACTGCGAAAAAAAGAGTGCACTCTGCGATGGAACTAGGTTCAGGATATCACCAAAACTGCCAAAAGTGGATAAGAACAGCCCGGTCGGCCTAACCGGTGCTGCTACACAAACAGTGTAATCACGCAACACGTGTTTCGCCGCAGGGCGATTCTATGCGGCTTTCTCACGCTGTGTCTGTACTTTTGATGGAACTTTCATTTTCATTTGGGATCAGTGATCACTACACCACATGTGGGTCTATTAGAAGCACTATCAGGTTTATATCAATATCCAATGACCATTGGTGGTTTTTGTATTTGTATATATGTGTCTAGCATGCATTCCTAGGGTTTATCAACTGATTACATGTTGGATTTTTGTGATTTTTTTTGAGGCATTATTAATGCCCCATACACCCTTAATAAAAGCTTACTTTATTAATTCCAAGTGTTAGAGGTATCTGCGGGAAAAGGAGCCTGTCCCCTAGGGGTTTGTATTGCACCTGAATAGCCAAGGCTATCCTAGGATAGTGTATGTGTAAGTGCCGGCAAGAACATACTCTTTTTCTTTCAAATATTCATATATATATATATATATATATATATATATATATATATATATACTAGTCCTAAAGCCCGTTCACACGGGCCATGTTGTGTTGTGTTGTGCAGTCTCTCTCTCTCTCTTTCTCTCTCTTTCTCTCTCTCTCTCTCTCTCTCTCAGGTGCGCGTGCGAGGTCGGGTGGGTGCGCGTGCGAAGGTCTATTCTAAGCTGTGCGCTGCAAGGTTTTCTCAGGTGCGCGTGCGAAAGGCCAAGTGTGTTTGTCTCTACTGCGCATGACGGCTTCAGACAAACACACTTGGCCTTTTATAATATAGGATATAATTATAAATAGGTATAGATATATACAAATATTGTGACAACCTCTCGGTACCCTCTCTGGGTATGTCCGCAGCTTCCCTAACAGCTAGAACCACCAATGCTTCAGAAATTACCCCAAGAATCAGACAAGACTGATTTTGGAGTAAAAACAGAATGAACCTTTATTGAAAGAGACACACACATTTTAAACACTTCCAGGGACAATCCCCCTCCATGAATAAACATTAGCTAGAGCAGCAGATTAAACAATAGGAGTCTAAACAATAGGAATATCTCTAAACTGTTGAATAGGACATACAATCCCCCACCCCTGCCTTCACACTTCACAGCTAGGCTAGATATAATTAAACAATAGGAAAGTAAACAATTGGAATGTCTGTGCTGATTGTAAACTCTTGCAATACGTCTCTGAGTCTTGAAGGGGGGGGGGGGTTGGAGCAGGCAATGCTGCTTTGGTGCCTGAAAGTCTGGGCAAGTTTGTATGGATAGGGAGAGGGGCATCCAGATATGACCTGGAAGAGACACAGAGGAAGGTTTTTCTTTGTCAGGTCCTTAAGGGGCTTAGCTATTGTACTGTAGTCAGGGACAAAACCCCTGTAAAACCCTGCCATTCCGAGGAAAGCCAAGACCTGGGTTCTCAACCTTAGCAAGTTCGGGACACTGTCGCCCAGAGCCCACTCGATGCCTGAGATACTGAACCTCAGACATCCCTATGCTACATTTATCCAGCTTCAAAGTAAGTCCCGCAGCTCTAATGCAGTCCAGCAGCAAGTGTTCCTCCCAGGTTTCGCTGTAGATCACAATGTCATCCAGATATGCACAGGCATATTCCTGGAGGCCATCGAGGTGTCGATCCACCATCCGCTGGAACGTCCCCAGAGAGTTCTTCATCCCAAATGACATGACCGTAAACTGGTACAGGCCGAATGGGGTGAGGAACGCCGACTTCAAAATCACTTCAATGTCCAGCGGAATTTGCCAGTAACCCTTGCATATGGATTGTCAAGGGTGGTCAGAAAGTTTCCCCGAGCGATGCAGTCTTATAGTTCATCCACTCGGGGCATCGGGTATGCGTCAGTCGTGGTGCGATCATTAAGTCTTCTGTAATCTATGCAAAAGTGGGTCGTACCATCCCGCTTCGGCACTAACACTACTGGGGAGGCCCAGGGGCTATTGGACGGCTCGATGACTCCTAGATCGAACATCTCCCTGATCTCTTTCCTCATCCCCTCTCTAACTGCCTCGAGTACCCGGTAAGCTGCCTGCTGCAGCGGTGCCTGTCCCAGGGTCTCCACGTGGTGCACTGCCATGGTAGTGTACCCAGGGGTGGTGGAGAACATCTCCTGATGCTTGCTAAGGGTCCTCCTAACCTGCTTCTTCTGTAAGGTCCCAAACTGCTCATCTAATCTCACTGCCTCTATTCCAACACCATCCCTAGCCTGCTCGGGCAACTCCAGCAGGGGAAGGTTCTCCGAGTCTTCCCAAGGCAGAAGCGCATATAGCGGCTACCTCTTCCGACCTCCCCTGGTACGCTTTGAGCATATTCACATGGAAGGTTCGATGGTCTTTTTCATCTGAACATTTAGCTACCAGGTAGGTAGCATCACAGAGTTGTTTCACCACATTGCAAGATCCTTGCAAGGCGGCCTGTAACTTGTCTGCCTTGGTTGGCTTCAGGGTGAGAACCTTCTGTCCCACAGTCCCTGCGTGTACTGAAGGTTCTTCCGGACAGCGTCCGTAAGTTCTTTCAGCCGGTCCCTCAAAGTGAGCACATACCCTATGATAGAGGTCTCCCTTTCTTCCTCCCCTCCTTCCCAGTGGGCTCTAAGTAAATTTAGTGGCCCCCTCACCCTTCTCCCATACAAAAGCTCAAATGGGGAGAATCCGGTGGATTCCTGCGGCACCTTCCAATAAGCAAACAGGAGATGTGGCTGGAATTTCTCCCAATCCCTGCGAAAAGTTGCAAATGTCCGAAGCAATCACTTCAGAGTTCTGTTCTTCTGGGGGTGATAAGGAGAGCTATGCAGAGGTTTTATCCCACAAAGTTTCCAGAGTTGCTGGGGCAGTTCAGCAGTAAACTAAGCCCCCTGGTCCGAGAGTATCTCCTGAGGGAAACCCACCCTAGCAAAGATCCGTATCAGGGCATACGCCACTGTCTCTGCATGGATATTTGTCAGGGGGATTGCCTCCGGGTAGTGGGTAGCATAATCTACCATGGTTAAGATGTATCTCTTACCAGAGGGACTGGGGCGAGGCAGGGGTCCAATCAGGTCTACAGCAATCCAGATAAACGGCTCAGATATTATCGGTAGGGTATACAGGGAAGCCTTGGAGCAGTCACCCTTCTTGCCCACCCGCTGGCAGATATTGCACATCCTACAGTAGTGTCGGATGTCCCCCGTGATCCCGGGCCAGAAAATCAGCTGGGTAAGGCGATGGTGGAAAATCATGCCCGACGCTAAGCAGGTTATGCCAATAATTTTGCAGCATCACCAGCTGTCGCTTGGGCACAGGGTGGGGGCCTTTTCCGTCAGTGACCCAGTACAACAATCCTTTCTCCCACTCTATTCTCTCTCCCTCAAAACCTCCAGGGTCAGTCCCTGCTATATCTCTGTAACCGGCCAAAGTAGGGTCAGTCAAGGTGTCTTGGGCCAATTGAGCAGTAGAAGTCAAAAGAAAAGGTGAAAGGGTCAGGGCTGGTTCGGCAGAGTCTGCCCTTAACTGGGTCCAGTCCTCGAGTGCTAGCTCTGCCCGCCTCGCCTGCTGCCGGTTGGTCACGGCTCAAGTTTGGGTTACACCATCCACCTGGAATGACGAGAAAAGGTGGCCTAGGTCGTTGCCGAGTAAGACATCCACTGGCAGCTCCCGCATTACCCCAACTTCTGCATCACGGGTGCCCGTGGCCCAATCTAAGTAGACGCGAGCTGTAGGGATGCGCAGGATCTTGCCTCCGGCTACTCGGACTGCGATTGCTCATCCAGTGTGGTCCTCCCTTGCGACCACATCGAGCTGTACCAGGGTGATGGTGGCACTAATTTCTCATAACCTCTGGGTGTGTCGGCCGTTCAGCCTCACTTCTTGTCGGTGGTGATGCCTGTTGTCCAATGCTGTGGCTTGAACCGGATTGACCTCTTGAAGAACTCTGAATTCTTCTTCACCCCTGGGACCTGCAGGGCGATCCCCTCAGGTGTTTATGCAATGGGCTGCTTTACTGGATGTGGCTTGGTTCCAGGGGTGCTGCGGGATGCCCCTAGAGTCTGCTTTTATTCATTGTTTTTATATCCACATTTTGATCCCAATATGTATTGTTCCACATGACCCCCTTTTATACACTTTTATACATAAATATACTATCAATCTTTTGGAGCTTTTCACTTACTTCTGATTATACTATCCCCTCTAGGTGAGCTATGACACCTATGTTTAGAGTGACTTAAGCATTGTCCCAAGCACTTATTCTCATATCACACTTGCATTACTCACTTCTTTATAGCAGAGACTATAGCTGCTAGGGAACACCATAGGACCTAGAGGTGTCGTCCATCAGAGACTCTTATACCGTATACATTAACCATTGCCATTAGGCCTCTTTGGAGAGTATAGTCACACTTCCTGCCCTTAGACCATCTACATCTGTAACCGGATATAAGACAAAATGGAATTATTGAAAACACTCAGGCAAGATATAACATTATGGATCAAATATAGAGGCGCTGGTCTTGGATCTCGTATACACTGAAGAAGAAACTTAACTTGTGATTTGCAAGAGTTAACAACAAATTAATGTGCAGTATACTCACTCCGAAAATTTCAGAGTTCGGCTTCTTTAAAAGGATCTTGGTCCCAGTTTTCCCACACTGTGTTTTAGTATCTGTAGATAATAAAATTGCACTGCAGGTAATTGTATCTTTTATGTGATAAAATGTGCAATATACTCACTCCGATAAATTCGGAATCCGGCTCCTCAAAAGGTGGTATAAGCTTGAAATTACTTCCAAAAAGGCAGCAAAATATTTGTTGTTGCATACAAATATTTATTAAAACATGATTAAAAAGCTCTTATTTGTCTTGGCTCTACGCGTTTCAACGATTGAATCGTCTTTTTCAAGAGCAATAAAAAACAATTGGAAGTGCTGCCTTTGGAGTATTACAGGTGTATTTATACAGGTAATCATTGTTCCTGTTCCGGTGATAAACACCGGAATAGGACTCACAAATGAAACATTTTAACTTTATATTTATCCCCATCCGATTGTGTTTTTGAGAGTGATGCACTTTTAGTATATGCTAAAGCTATTTCGCTTTAAAATCTCAATAATTGGCCAAATCGGATCGGTATAAATGAAACAATTCTTTAGCCAATCAAAATGGAGTAATAATGAAGTTCCCTTTCAAGTCCTGGTTTCGTATAGTTCCCTTTAAGGTCCGCCAGACGATGCGTGATCATGTGTTCACATCCGACCAATCCGGTGGAGAGCGTTGTTTCTGATGCTTTACATGAAAAAAACCTGGTTCCGGTTTATCCGATCAGTTCTGTGTCACATGTCTCAGATTTGACCAATCTCTTTATGAGCGACGTTTACTCTATTTTCTTAATAGCGGATACTTTGAATTTTCTAGGGGGTATGTGATAAAAAGTGCAGGTCACTTTGGATCGTATACATTACAAACAAAAAAACGATTTTACCAAAATCACTTGTTTTACAGAAGTATCTCGGAATTTAACATCTAAGATTTTCGCTATAATGTTAAATAGACCTGACTCATACAACATACAATCTAATATCGATTTTGACATCTAGTATAGATTTTAAACATTTTGATACTTTGAACCAATTCTGTTTTAACTTGAAACAGAATGAAATATGCTATGAACTAATGTTTGAATATAAAATTAACAATTTTATAAATCTTATAAATCTAACAATTTTATAAATCTTATAAATCAATTATAATACATTAAAATTAAAATTAAAATAAAACAAAATAAAATAAAATTGATAATAAAATGTACTTAAAATGGATAGATAGATATGCCAATATACATTTTTTAATATTAAACTATATGAATGCTGCCACCCTGATGTCCTTATTTAAACCATAGTGTCCATATGTTTTTAATGTGTGTATCCACCATAGTTCTCTTTTATTGAGTTCTTTTTCTATCTCCCCCCCTCTCCAATGTAATGAAACTTTCTCTATGCCAATCCATGATAGATGTTTTTTATCATATAGAGGACAGTTGTTATAGTGTAAAGGAACACCATGATCTTCTTTCTCTTTTTCAATTTTATTAAGGTGTTCTAGTATGCGTGTCTTTACAAATCTGGAGGTTTGGCCTAAATACTTCCATATTTCTACTCACAGTCCTGTTTGGGAGAGACTGTTAGAGGGCAGCGGTCACCTAAGAGGGGAGTATTGTGCTCTATTCTAGTCATCCTGTACATTGTGTTGTTAACATCTAACATATTTGTATAGCTTTTGTTTTTCATTGTGTTTTTTCTCCTAATATGACTAAGAATACCCTCTCTGATTGGAGAGCTGCTAGACAAAATAAATATGATAACACATTTAAACATTCAGACGAAGATAACAATAATTGGGAATTTATAATAAACAAACTTAAGAAACTATATACCAAAGAGACCAAAAAATGATGGGAAATAACTTTTTTAAGCAGATACCTAAATGAAGAAATAGTCCCTAGAGGTTTAAGGGTCTCTAAGGTGCCAGCTTTTGGCACAGATGATAAAGAATTTATGGCAAAGTGGAACGCAGCTCTCCACAAATGTTCAACTAATTTAGTAAGTCTATTGTATGAACATCAAGATATAGTCTTAAAAAACATTGAAAAAGAAATATTTTCATTAGAAACTGAACTCACACCATTTCTTTCAAGCAAAACATGCAATGATAAATTTGAACAAATTAAAACACAAGCCAAAGAACTAGATGAACAAATTGGAGATTCTAAATATAATAAATATCTCAGAGACAGTGAAGATTTCAAAAATGGCACTCCATATACACAATCACAAGTAAATTCACATCATAAAAGGGATATTTCACAAAGGGACCAATTTAGAGGGAGAACTACATTACGTAATAATTATAACACAGCACCAAGCTCACATCGAAATCAATATGATTCTAAAGACAACTATTTTAGATCCAATAGGGATCATTCTAATAACAATCACTTTAATTACAGGAATCAATCCAATAATTATAGAGATCACGATATAAGACATAATAGTTATGAGCACAATAGACATCAACAAAATAGAGAAATTTTTTATCAAAGGAATGAAAATCAAAATAATCACAATGAATATAGGAGAATGAATCATCATAGATCAGAATACAATCACCATTCTAATCACTCTAATCACTATAAGAACTTACATTCACCAAAAGATAAAAGAGATAAAAGAGAAAATCACTATACCACTGACAATGTAAGACATGAACAAGATTTGCATCACCCTTTTCCACAGAACACATACAAAGAAAGACACAAAGTAGGATCAAATCACACACCGACCAATCAAGGTTGGACACACCCCAACAGATATTCTCCACTTCGCCCAGACAGAATAAATCAAAGGAAAAGAGACAGAACACCAGATCCTTTAGAGGAACAAGAGGTAGAAGGGGTAAAACACAGAAGAAGGAGCCAGAGAGATTAGGTATTCATAATATTTCGTCACAAACGATAACTGAACAAGAAAAGAACATTCTTTCTAAAGGCTTAAAATTTATACCCACCCAAAGTGTCAATACATTTCAACTATTCATTGATGCACAGAAATTTATTAGGAACTTGACTGTTAAAAGATTTTTTGCCAGGAAAGAGATACTCAGTAAAAATCAAGACAAATCTCCAGCAGATAGGGAACCAAGAACTTATTTTAAAAACCCCTCCACTTTCTATCCCAGCCACTGTAAAGGTCCTAATATAGAAGTATTTGGCAAATTAATTCTAAAAGATATAGAAAAAATTGAGGCAAGACCAAAATATTTCAATTTAAATAAACAAGAAAATGAGATTTATAAAAATTTAAATAAAAGAGAAGATATCATCATCAAGGAGGCAGATAAGGGGGGAAGCATAGTAATAATGGACCGTAGTTACTACATGGAAGAAGCGAATAGAATCCTATCAGACACAAAAACTTATCAAATCTTGAAAAATTATCCAAAAAGAACATTCACTTCAGAATTAAACGAGATCTTATTACAAGCTCTTGACAGAGACATTATTTCTCATGATGAATTTATGTTTTTGAACAAAATAGAATCTAAGACTCCTATTTTTTACTTCATCCCTAAATTACATAAAGATCCACTTAGACCCCCAGGGAGGCCCATAATCAGTGGGATAGATTCCCTTACATGTAACTTATCGGCCTTCATAGATCATCTGTTGCAACCTTATGCCCAAACAGCAAGATCATACCTTAAAGACACCAAACAGGTACTAAGTATACTTAAAGATACAAAATGGGAGTCAGGACATTCATGGCTAACAATGGATGTAACATCCTTGTATTCTATCATTGACCATAAAAAAGGTATAGCAGCCATAAAATGGAAACTTGAACAAGATGAAAATTTATCCACAGCGTTGTTAGAATTTATTCTAACATCAATAGAATTTATATTAAAGCATAATTTCTTTTGGTTTGACAACAAACAGTACCTTCAGATATGTGGCACCGCCATGGGCACCAGATTCGCCCCAAGCTACGCCAACATTTACATGGACCACTTTGAACACACTTATGTATGGTCATGTGGCGTGGCTGGGGCGGGCCTGGTGTCCTGGCGGCGGTACATAGATGATGTTCTATGTATTTGGAATAAGGATGAGGAGGCATCAAAAAACTTTGTTTCTCATCTAAATGAAAACCATATGGGCATAATCTTAACACCGGAATTTAATAAAACTCATATCAATTTTCTAGATTTAACAATCTTTGTTGAAGCAGGAAATATACATACTAGGACCTTTTTTAAAAGCTGTGATATGAATACTTACATCAGGAGAGATAGTGAACACCATCCAACTTGGCTAAAAGCAATTCCTAAAGGACAATTTCTTCGTATACGAAGGAATTGTGATACTATAGATGATTTCAATATCCAATCTAGGATAATCAAAGAAAGATTTGAACATAAAGGCTATGATAGCAATACATTGGAGCAAGATAGGGTTGAAGTGGGAAATAGGAATCGAGATTCTTTAATTCTAAACACGAAAAAAGAAGGCATTAATAATCCAAATTTTCCAAGATTTATTACCACATATAACAGTGGACACAAACAGATTAAACATATTATAAACCAACATTGGAATGTTCTCAAAAATGATGAATATCTAAACAATATCATTCCTAATAAACCAATGATAACCTTTAGGAAGGGAACAAATTTTAAACAGAAATTGGCACCTTCCCTCATCAAGGGGATGAAGCCTCCCAAACCCATTCAAATTGCTAATTTGACAGGATTCTATACATGTGGGCATTGCAAAGCATGCAATTATACTAAGAAGACACATAAGACATTTACTTCCTCAGTAACAGGCAAATCATATACGATAAAAGATTTCATCACTTGTAAAACTAAAAATACAATTTATTTACTTCAATGTAATTGTCAGATCCAGTATTTAGGCCAAACCTCCAGATTTGTAAAGACACGCATACTAGAACACCTTAATAAAATTGAAAAAGAGAAAGAAGATCATGGTGTTCCTTTACACTATAACAACTGTCCTCTATATGATAAAAAACATCTATCATGGATTGGCATAGAGAAAGTTTCATTACATTGGAGAGGGGGGGAGATAGAAAAAGAACTCAATAAAAGAGAACTATGGTGGATACACACATTTAAAACATATGGACACTATGGTTTAAATAAGGACATCAGGGTGGCAGCATTCATATAGTTTAATATTAAAAAATGTATATTGGCATATCTATCTATCCATTTTAAGTACATTTTATTATCAATTTTATTTTATTTTGTTTTATTTTAATTTTAATTTTAATGTATTATAATTGATTTATAAGATTTATAAAATTGTTAGATTTATAAGATTTATAAAATTGTTAATTTTATATTCAAACATTAGTTCATAGCATATTTCATTCTGTTTCAAGTTAAAACAGAATTGGTTCAAAGTATCAAAATGTTTAAAATCTATACTAGATGTCAAAATCGATATTAGATTGTATGTTGTATGAGTCAGGTCTATTTAACATTATAGCGAAAATCTTAGATGTTAAATTCCGAGATACTTCTGTAAAACAAGTGATTTTGGTAAAATCGTTTTTTTTGTTTGTAATGTATACGATCCAAAGTGACCTGCACTTTTTATCACATACCCCCTAGAAAATTCAAAGTATCCGCTATTAAGAAAATAGAGTAAACGTCGCTCATAAAGAGATTGGTCAAATCTGAGACATGTGACACAGAACTGATCGGATAAACCGGAACCAGGTTTTTTTCATGTAAAGCATCAGAAACAACGCTCTCCACCGGATTGGTCGGATGTGAACACATGATCACGCATCGTCTGGCGGACCTTAAAGGGAACTATACGAAACCAGGACTTGAAAGGGAACTTCATTATTACTCCATTTTGATTGGCTAAAGAATTGTTTCATTTATACCGATCCGATTTGGCCAATTATTGAGATTTTAAAGCGAAATAGCTTTAGCATATACTAAAAGTGCATCACTCTCAAAAACACAATCGGATGGGGATAAATATAAAGTTAAAATGTTTCATTTGTGAGTCCTATTCCGGTGTTTATCACCGGAACAGGAACAATGATTACCTGTATAAATACACCTGTAATACTCCAAAGGCAGCACTTCCAATTGTTTTTTATTGCTCTTGAAAAAGACGATTCAATCGTTGAAACGCGTAGAGCCAAGACAAATAAGAGCTTTTTAATCATGTTTTAATAAATATTTGTATGCAACAACAAATATTTTGCTGCCTTTTTGGAAGTAATTTCAAGCTTATACCACCTTTTGAGGAGCCGGATTCCGAATTTATCGGAGTGAGTATATTGCACATTTTATCACATAAAAGATACAATTACCTGCAGTGCAATTTTATTATCTACAGATACTAAAACACAGTGTGGGAAAACTGGGACCAAGATCCTTTTAAAGAAGCCGAACTCTGAAATTTTCGGAGTGAGTATACTGCACATTAATTTGTTGTTAACTCCTGCAAATCACAAGTTAAGTTTCTTCTTCAGTGTATACGAGATCCAAGACCAGCGCCTCTATATTTGATCCATATTTCTACTCACAGTCCTGTTTGGGAGAGACTGTTAGAGGGCAGCGGTCACCTAAGAGGGGAGTATTGTGCTCTATTCTAGTCATCCTGTACATTGTGTTGTTAACATCTAACATATTTGTATAGCTTTTGTTTTTCAAGATATAACATTAGACATACTCAACCTATCTGGAAATAATAATTCCAACGAATAAGACACCCTTGATATTATATCTATTTTCAAAGATCTAGAGAAATTACTTACTTCAGAGGTGAAATATAAAGCTGAGATTTCATTTTTGAGAAAGTGTTTAGAGCTGGATCTAATACCTAAAGGTCTAACTATAAAGAAAGATTGTGCTTTTCAATCATCCAAACCAGAATTTCTTGAAAAGTGGGCAAATATTCTAATTCATTTAATCAGACTTCTAGAAATATCAATCACAGAGAACACTACACACAATTTAACAACCGTCATTATAAACCCTATGGAGACAAAGGGAGAGACCACAAGTACAACTGGACAAACAATTACCATAGGGGCCCATTGAGACACAATAGGCATGATGGATATGATGTTGACCACTGGGACGACAGAGATAGTGGTCATAACAACCCACATGCTTATAGTAGGAGATACCCTAATAATCAGCACCATTATAATGAATATGATGATCATTATTACCATCCTTACAATAGAGACATGCATAGGAATAATGAGACCACATTCTGTGACAATAGGTTGCATGGATCCAGAGCATATCAGAATAGATATGACACAGAGACATACACCCAAAGGGCACCCAATAGACAAAATGAACGTCATACACACCATGACGACCATCAACTACAAACCAAACATAATTGGAGAGAGAGATACACTAATACACATAACAGATTTTCACATATACAAAATGACGATAACAATCATATACAAAACGATATAAAACATAAAACACAATCATATAGGACTGAAAAAAGACCAATCATAGCCTCTACGTCAGATCCAGTTTTTTTAGGGGTAAGTCAACATGCACCCAGAGAGAGAGAAAAAATTATACCAAGAAGAAGGGACACAGACTCAGAAGAACAGATAACCTTAACCATCTAAAGAAGGCCCGTAGAGGCATAAGAGGGGGTATTAGACTAAATAAGAACAAGAACACAGATAACCATACTAATAGTACTATGCACCACATGAGTGAAAACATAGAGAATAGTGGATCATCTGGAAAAGGCATACATAATCTCAGTTCAAAAACACTTACTGAGAAAGAAAAAAACATATTAAATTTTGGGCTTAATTTTGCACCATCAAGGGGCCTAGACAAATTTCAAACATTTGTGCACACTAAAACTTTGTTAGGAAACTAACATTGAAAATGTTCTTTATGAAAACACCTTTTGAAAACAACTCTTCAACAGGTAGAAACTATAGTACAGACACTACCCAAGACCAATTCAATCACACAGACTTAAAACCCAAATCCTCATTTAATCCCACCAATAGCAAAGGTAATGCCATCGAGACCTTTGAAACAGTGGTGTGTAATGAGATCAGAAACATAAATAACAAACGCTATAAACATAATCTTTCTATGGCACAAATAGACACCATCAAAAAATTAGAGAAAGAATCATGAAATCACTATCAAACCTGCGGACAAAGGAGGAGGTATTGTCATCCTAGATAGAGCTGACTACGACAAAGAAAGTAACAGAATATTAAGTGACACTTCTACATACCAACATTTGCATAACAATCTCGTTGACGCCTATGCGAGAGAGTTAGATGACATACTACATAAGGCTAACACACTGGGGATTTTAAATGACAAAGATACATTGGAGTAAAACATCCTATCACCCCAGTGTTTTATTACCTACCCAAAATACACAAATCTCTACTAAATCCATCGGGTAGACCAATAATCTCTGGCATAGGGTCACTGACATACAACCTGTCCGAATATATAGATAAAAATCTACAACAATACGTTACTAGTCTTCCCTCATACATATACTAAGAATCCTAGAAGACATCACTTGGGACAATAGATATATAATAGCTACATGCGATGTGGCATTACTTTACACAAGTATTCCACACATAAATGGTATAAAAGCTGTGAGCCATTTTCTACAGAAAGATACAAATGTACCTAAGACACAATGCAACTTCATTCTGGACAGCATAAATTACATACTGACCCACAACTACTTTAACAACGATGGGAAATATTACAGACAGATATGTGGGACACCAATGGGGACCAGGTTCGCGCCAAGCAATGCCAATTTGTACATGGGCAAATGGGAACATATCTTCTGGGAATCCTGCCCAGCTAGCGTGGACCTGGTCCTCTATCAAAGGTACATAGATGACATTATTATATGGAAAGGGACATTAGAAGATCTTGAATATACCATCACAATAATGAATCAAAATGTAGCAAACTTAAAATTCACTTATGAATACAGCCAGAAAGAGATCAACTTCTTAGACCTCAAAACAGAAATTATCAACGGGAAACTTGAAACTTCGACATTCTTTAAAGAAGTCGATAGTAACAATTAAATACACAAGTTAAGCTGCCACCACGATAAGTGGAAATCCAACATCCTGAAAGGGCAATTACTTAGAATTAGACTTAATTGCTCGAATTTAGAAAAGTGGGAAGAGCAAGCTTTTACCCTGAAAAAGAGGTTTATGGAAAGAGGATATGATGAAGAGACTCTCAATATAAGAATAAATGAAGTAAGAGATATAGACAGAAACACACTGTTAAGATTTAAAGACAAAACCAATAAAGAACTAGAGAAGAACACCATTCACGCCCCTATGATCACTGAATATAGTGAGAACAGACACCTAATTGAAAAAATATTTAAAAAACATTGGTCACTTCTTAAGAATGACGATATTATAGGGGAACAAAATAACTGAGCAACCTAGATTCATATATCGGAAAACGAACAATTTAAGTAATTACATAGCCCCAAGTATCCCCAAAACCAATAGTACAATCGAAAGAGATTACCTAGGCAAAAAACTAAGAGGGTTTTTCCCATACCCAAGCTGTAAAGCCTGTAAATGTGAGACAAAAGCCAGCTATTTGATCTCAAATAATACAAAAGTGAAATATACAATTAAAAATCTCATTAGGTGTCAAGATAAGGGTGTAATATACCGCATACAATGCCCCTGTGGGCTAGAATATGTTGGACAAACATTGAGGCCACTCAGAGATCGAATCAGAGAACACCTATTACTAATTGAGAAAAAGAATGTAGAAACACCACTCTACAAACATTTCACACTCAAACACCAAGGCGATGTGAAAAGCCTTAAATACCTAGGGATTCAGAAAATAAACAGAAATTGGAGAGGAGGCGGCCATGAAAAAAGACTCCTAGTTGCCGAATCTAAATGGATATTCGAATTAGACTGTTTATTTCTCAAAGGTCTCAACCACAAGGAAAATCTAGCACATCTCATAAACATGAACATATGACCAAGACCACCGATGCCACATTATAGTAACACAGGTGCATAAGTGTATACACATTCTTATACACACAGACTAATATGCATATTCCATTGATTTTCTAATAACATGAGAATGCACTCTTCAAATAGCGCAATCTTGGTGCTCATTGGATTATATATATAATATTGGTTCACCAGGAGTGACTGAAATATGAATATACCAGACTGTCTATATATCTCTGTTAAAATCATACGTACTATGAGTCTATAGCTCTTCTTTTATCTAAATCTCCCACACTGTTATTCACAAGTTGATTCGAGACACTATGTGCTGCCAAAAGGAAAATCATTAATGGCAGAACTAACCAAATAGGTACATATGTGATAGGCTAGATCTAACAAATGGCTATTGCAAAATGCAACATAAAGTAAGCCAATTAGCCAACCAATAAGGTATCATAAGGAGTTGATGTATTTGGACATAGACATATCAATGAAACTAGTAACAGAGGTGTCACTGCAAGTTACTACAATTTACTCCATTCATTTATCTTATACACATATGGCTACACCTATATGATATCCAGTTCTGTATGTGTCATCACACTAACTCTACCAGACCATATTTATTCCATTAGGTGTATTTCATATCAGATGTAATTATTTATTCTAGTAGACATTACACATCAGTTTAGATCACAGTATGAGAGGTGTAATGACCCATACACAGGGTTACTATTAATCCATATATGATTACTTCTTCCATATACGACTAATTGGGAGTTACGAACGCCCATCCTGATAGGTTAACGATTATATATGTTTGAAATTATTTACACCACAGATGCTATACAAAGGTACTGTACTATATGCCTTAACGTATAAGCACATAAGATGTTAACACTAAGTTTCACATGCTCTATGCTATGAACTTTGGAAATTGTTATGTTTAAAGTGTGCCACTCTGTGTGAAAAATCACAGGGTGAAATTTAATATGTACATGTATACAAAGTTACTGTACTATATGCGTCAATGAACAAGCATGATAATAATAAGTCCCACATGCTTCATGTCATTAACTAAGTCCCATATGTTTCATGTCAGTAACTCTGGGAATTGTTATGTTTAAAGTTTGCCACTCGGTGTGTCAAGCCACAGGGTATAATTCAATACGCTTATGTACACATTATTATAAGTTTGAGTATTTTTATACTCATTTTTAACATCTTGATGCTTCCCTTTAAGCCAGAAAGATATAACCAATATCATAGCGATGTACATGTCATTTAGGACTGTGTGCAGCGTCTCCATGGTAACATAGTAACCAAGATACCGGGAGTAAAACTAGAGGTCAGTTTGGTGGCCTAATAGGGATGTGTACGTATCCATTTATTATGATACTCAATGTTATGTTTCCTCTTTTTACAAGATGTGAACTAGATACAGTTTACACACACTGATATCAGTTTCTGATGAGTGAATGTGAGAAAAACGGCACTTTCGGTATCAGGTCTCTTTGGTAATAGTATATTACCATTGTAACATAACAACAAACAATGGAAAGGGCGAAAAAGCTGATAAGCTACTTATTCTAAACTATTATCAAATTTACCTGGTGCGCAACAAATACGACATCTGACTGCACCACACTGGTGTCTAGATGACTATTTGATACTATCAAATATCCTCGGTCCCCTTCTCTTCTCAATCTATACGTCATCACTAGGTTCCCTAATTAAGTCCCACGGTTTCCAATATCATTTGTATGCCGATGACACCCAAATCTACTTCTCTGCACCAGAACTATCTCCTTCCGTGCTAACCCGTGTCACTAACTGTCTTTCTCACATCTCTTCCTGGATGTCCTCTCACTACATCAAGCTATATCTCTCCAAAACTGAGCTCCTCATTTTCCCCCCTTCTTCCAAAATCTCCACCCCCAATATCTCTATAACTGTCGACAACTCCATCATTACCCCTACCCCGCATGCCCGATGTCTCGGGGTCACATTTGACTCAGATCTTTCCTTCACTCCTCACATTCAGTCCTTGGCTACAGCCTGCCGCTTCCACCTTAAAAACATCTCTAAAATTAGACACTTCCTTACACAAGACACAACTAAGATTTTAATCCACTCTCTCATTCTTTCCCGCCTTGATTACTGCAACTCTGCCCTCTCTGGTCTCCCCACCTGCCGCCTAGCTCCTTTACAATCCATAATGAATGCCTCTGCCAGACTCATCTTCCTTACACGTCGCTCTTCATCTGCTGCGCCTCTCTGCCAATCCCTTCACTGGCTTCCTCTTGCCTCTAGGATCAAACACAAAACTCTCACTCTTACATACAAAGCCCTCAACTGCACTGCTCCCCCCTACACCTTGTCTCCAGATACTCTCCCTCCCGTCCCCTTCGCTCTGCTCATGACCTCCTACTCTCCTCCTCTCTTGTCACCTCATCACACTCCCGTTTACAGGACTTCTCCAGACTGGCTCCCATCTTGTGGAACTCTCTGCCTCACTCCACAAGACTCTTTTCTAGTTTTAAAAGCTTCAAGTGCTCCCTAAAGACTCTACTGTTCAGGGACGCATACAACCTACGCTAACCTTTCCTACTACCAGTTCCTCTCCTCCACTGCAATCCCCTGAACCCTCTTAGCATGTAAGCCTAAAAGTCCAGCTGTTTGTAGATCACCTTCTTAAGAGCTGACTACAACAGTGCAACTCTTGGCAGGGCCCTCTACCCTATAATTGTTTTGTTGTACTCCCCCTTTGTTTATAGCGCTGCGGAATCCGTTGGCGCTCTACAAATAACCGATAATAATAATAATAATCAGACACTTCATTTAAGTGATCTTGTACATAACGGGGTGGATTGAGACACGCTAAAATGGAAGTGACAAAGAAATGTGCATCACTTCCGGTTAGTTCCATTAACGACGTGGAACTGTAATATACACCTCGTACCAAAGAAAGAACGTTAAGGTAGAGATTCTCGAGAACCACTCTCTGAGACATTAAATAGAAGTTACATATTGATTAGTTGATTAGTTGCTAAGAAAGCAAACGGCCAGTATACATGTTGTGTAAATACGGAAGTGATGCCGATACATGACATCACTTCCAGCAATCTATACACTCCGATAGGAGGGGGAGCCTCATTCTGATGCACAGGAAGTTAGTGTTTTTTTGGCGCCCAAACAACACAGGAAGTGTAGACCAAACATACCAATATACACACTATATAAGGCTTATAGGCATTACCATACTTTAGTCTTGATAAAGGCCCATGACCCAGGGCCGAAACGCGTCAACAGTATTGGTAAGCCTTATTCTATTTGCTGTATGTGATTTTTAGCTATATTGCACTATTGTGCTATATTTCCACAGGTCACTAGCAAGATACTACGAATCAACACTTTAGAAGATCCACTACATCACAGAGGGATTTTATGTAAAGACCAAAATATCCTTTTAGACTTTATGTTCTAACATCGTTCATCATCACAGTTGTCACACTTGTTTATACAAGCCTCTTCATATACTTTTTTCACTACTTTTTTCGCTCATCAATTTTTGAGCGGTTTGTTAACCCAGTCCCAAACCTGTCTGTTCGTAGAACTGCTCCAGCAAGATCAGTTGGCCCACCTCTGCCAAGGTAGTTGCTTGACTACCAGTGAACCTGGCATCCACGGACCGGGACATCTGGTGCACCAATTCAGTGTAGGGTTGTCCCTCCCACTTCCGGAGCCCATGGAACTTGAGCCTATGGGACTCTGGGGTAATAGCATACCGGGCCAGCAATCTCTGCTTGACCTGGTCATAATCTTTTCAATCTCCCACTGGGATAGTTTCAAAAGCGTCTAGAGCTCTTCCAGACAACTTGCTGAGGAGGAGGGTCACCCAGTCCCCCTCATTGATCCCCTGCAGGTCGCACTGTGTCTCAAAGACCTGCAGGTATCGGTCTATATCCTCCTGTCCATCCTGGAAGGAATGAAAAGTGGCATAGGGCAACTTCTCCTGTCCACAGGTGCCAGTTCCTCATTGGGCTTCCAGTATCCGCAACCGGGTTGCATCTGTGATAATTTGGGTGATCATCTCCGGAGGGGGTATGATGCCGTATAGATCTAACCACCACTGAATGTCCTTTGGTCAGCTCGGCATCCCTCATCTCTTGTCCCCGGAGCTGGGTTCGCTCTCTGTCACCCTCCATGAGCTCTGCTATCAGGACAGCCCTGTTTTTTGCGCTGGTGGACTGTCCTCGTGCTTCAAGCAGGTCTTTTAGTGTATTTCGCTTGAGGAGGTTATAGCGACTCTCCATTCTATGTAGATCCTGGTGGTGGTTTGGACACTCCAGTACATGGAAACAAATCCCACCGCTGCCACTAATGTGACGGACCTCTCAGTACCCTCTCTGGGTATGTCTGCATGTTCAGCTTCCCGAACAGCTGGAAACACCAATGCTTCAGAAAATTACCCCAAGATAATTGGAATATGAATATTTATGCAAATACAAATATTGCATAAATATGATTTTACTTGTTTTCAGCTACTTGACTGAAAAGGGCTCCAATGCACTTATATACAGTATGTCTATATGTATATACATAAGTATTTATCTTACCCTCTGATAAAGAAGGGCATTAACCCTTTGATACGCGTAAGGGACTTCATTTGGACTTTTCCTGCTGTATTTTCACTACTAACGGCTTCACATTGTGAGTTTCACATGTATATGAAGAGTTAGGTGGCACCTTGGACTGTATCTTTTTTAGGATCCAACTGACATCTGATTGGGATTATCACCCTCGGTATACATCCCAGGGGATCCTATTTAAAACCTATAGGAGTTTTTTAGGTATGTACAGGGAGTGCAGAATTATTAGACAAATTAGTATTTTGACCACATCATCCTCTTTATGCTTGTTGTCTTACTCCAAGCTGTATAGGCTCGAAAGCCTACTACCAATTAAGCATATTAGATGATGTGCATCTCTGTAATGAGAAGGGGTGTGGTCTAATGACATCAACACCCTATATCAGGTGTGCATAATTATTAGGCAACTTCCTTTCCTTTGGCAAAATGGGTCAAAAGACGGACTTGACAGGCTCAGAAAAGTCAAAAATAGTGAGATATCTTGCAGAGGGATGCAGCACTCTTAAAATTGCAAAGCTTCTGAAGCGTGATCATCGAACAATCAAGCGTTTCATTCAAAATAGTCAACAGGGTCGCAAGAAGCGTGTGGAAAAACCAAGGCGCAAAATAACTGCCCATGAACTGAGAAAAGTCAAGCGTGCAGCTGCCAAAATGCCACTTACCACCAGTTTGGCCATATTTCAGAGCTGCAACATCACTGGAGTGCCCAAAAGCACAAGGTGTGCAATACTCAGAGACATGGCCAAGGTAAGAAAGGCTGAAAGATGAACACCACTGAACCACACACACAAGCTGAAACGTCAAGACTGGGCCAAGAAATATCTCAAGACTGATTTTTCTAAGGTTTTATGGACTGATGAAATGAGAGTGAGTCTTGATGGGCCAGATGGATGGGCCCGTGGCTGGATTGGTAAAGGGGAGAGCTCCAGTCCGACTCAGATGCCAGCAAGGTGGAGGTGGAGTACTGGTTTGGGCTGGTATCATCAAAGATGAGCTTGTGGGGCCTTTTCGGGTTGAGGATGGAGTCAAGCTCAACTATCAGTCCTACTGCCAGTTTCTGGAAGACACCTTCTTCAAGCAGTGGTACAGGAAGAAGTCTGCATCCTTCAAGAAAAACATGATTTTCATGCAGGACAATGCTCCATCACACGCGTCCAAGTACTCCACAGCGTGGCTGGCAAGAAAGGGTATAAAAGAAGAAAATCTAATGACATGGCCTCCTTGTTCACCTGATCTGAACCCCATTGAGAACCTGTGGTCCATCATCAAATGTGAGATTTACAAGGAGGGAAAACAGTACACCTCTCTGAACAGTGTCTGGGAGGCTGTGGTTGCTGCTGCACGCAATGTTGATGGTGAACAGATCAAAACACTGACAGAATCCATGGATGGCAGGCTTTTGAGTGTCCTTGCAAAGAAAGGTGGCTATATTGGTCACTGATTTGTTTATGTTTTGTTTTTGAATGTCAGAAATGTATATTTGTGAATGTTGAGATGTTATATTGGTTTCACTGGTAAAAATAAATAATTGAAATGGGTATATATTTGTTTTTTGTTAAGTTGCCTAATAATTATGCACAGTAATAGTCACCTGCACACACAGATATCCCCCTAAAATAGCTATAACTAAAAACAAACTAAAAACTACTTCCAAAACTATTCAGCTTTGATATTAATGAGTTTTTTGGGTTCATTGAGAACATGGTTGTTGTTCAATAATAAAATTAATCCTCAAAAATACAACTTGCCTAATAATTCTGCACTCCCTGTATGTGCTTGATTCATACCTTATACGTTTGAGGTTTCTAAATGTGAGTGGTCATTTTACATGTGTTTTAACATTTGTTCTTGAAATAAAACTGTATTACACTATGTACCCTCTCTCTGTTTTATATTTGGCTGAATACTTCTGAACTCACGGAGGAGCCACTTCAGAATCCAGCTTTCTCTATGCACACCATACTCCAAGGAGACAAGGAGTCACTCTGACACAGATACAAGTCACCACTGGAGGACCAGCACTGATAGATGCGGCAACTTACCTCATATGATTGGGGTAATTTCAAGTAAGTGCACATCCACCAGTATTCTGTATATTTTTTTTACCTTGGACTTTGTCGTTTGGTGTGGAGTAATTCTACATCTACACAATCTCTTTCCTTATCCCATTATATAAGACTTTGTTGATGGTCTATATTTACACCAATAGATCAACATTTTTATTGTGACTGGAACCATTCACATAGGAATTGTAACTATTCATCTAGGGATGTTATAAGTGTTGTTTATTTTCGTTCTGGGTATATCTGAACAGGCGCTCTCTCACCCTCTCTTTCTATTTACCTCTTCACAGACCTCTATGCTTTTTAGCATTTAAGCTTGTGATAGAATCTCTGAGACTACAGCAGAATATTCAAAAATACCCACCTTAAGTAAGCTTTGGTAGCGCAGACATTTGGGCAGCTTATCCCCCCCCCCCCCGGTAACAGAGTGGGTGTGATATTCTAATACTTTGTACATAAGTATTTATGTGTATATATACTGTATTTATATATCTATAAACAAAATGGCTACTTCAGACAAAAGTCCTTATTTAGTGTGACCTTTCTTGGCACTAAGCACATCTTGAACTCTTTTGGGGAGACTGTCCTGAAGTTTTCTGAAGTAATATTCTGGTGCATTATACCAGGCTTCTTTCAGCACTTCCCAGAATTCTTCTTTAGATTTAGGTTGTATTTTATTTATTTCTCTGTCCAGGTGATCCCATACTGCCTCTATGATATTTAGGTCTGGACTCTGTGGAAGCCAGTCCATGACTGTCAGTGTTTTATCAGCTGTTAGTGCTATAATATAAATCAATATCAATAAAAGTTAAACTTGAACAAGAAGAGCATTGAAGAAAACTACAACAAATTCTATTTAAATAAATCAAATGTTGATAAAGAAATGATCTATTTGGTTAAGGTAAGTTTTGATTTTTACTTTGGTGACCTGCACCGACTGCAGAATGGGGCATTGCGGGAAGGAAGAGAGAGAGAGAGAAAAAAAGATTAATTTTAGAAGGAGAGAGAGAAGGAGAGAATATAAAGAAGGGAAGTTTGCAAGAGTAAGGGAGATGTTGTAAGGGTCTATGTGTTCTACAGCTGCTTCACCACATGAGTTGATATCTATCTTTGGTTAGCTGTCTGTTGGTGCCATATTTCTAGCATCATTTTGAATAAACCCAAGAGCCCTTTCTTTAAGATAGTAGTATCTCTAATTTCAGATTAGCTACTTGTTTTTCCCATTCTGTTAGTGTTGATAGCTTGGGGACCTTCACCTCTGTGCGATGAGAGATTTGTCCCCATTTAGCATAAAGATAAGAAGGGATTTTTTTAAGCTATATTTTTATTTTGGGTAGTGAGTAAAAAAAAAATGAGTATCTCTTGGTAAAGCCGATATTGTTATATTTAATGTTTTTCATTTTTGTGTGTGACAGTGGACCAGAAAAGCTGTAACTTTGGGAATTTCCACCACTGTGTAGGATTGAAGCCTCTTCACCACAACATCTTCAACAGATTCTATTAGTGTGTTTGTATATTTGTTTAATTCAGACAGGGCTTAGGTACCATTGGGAAATACATTTGTAGGTTATTTCTTATGTAGCAGAAATGGAAGATTTTTTTATGGATAATTAAGATTTTCTGCCATGCTTTAGGATCTATGTTAGTCTTTAACTCTGATTGCCATCTGTTAGTAAAGACTGGAAGGGCATTGTTATCTTGAGGGAGAATACATTTGTAAATTGTGATATGGTGTGCCTAGGGGGAGTGTTCATCATGCAAAGGGGTTTTAAAGGTGTGAGAGGTCAGAGTGATCTTTTTTGTTAAGTCATGTATGAATAAAGGAGGAGAGTTAAGCATATGGAAATCATGACAAGAAAATGATATACTCCCATCTATCTCTTAGTTTTGTTCTTGGCCTCGTAGGAGATGGTTGAGAATAGAGTTTGCTCCAGATATTTGCTTATTGATTACAAATTGGGAGCTCAGACCTATGTGAGACCCAGAGTCCCTGGGGAGTATCGTTTACAAAGAAGACAGAAAAGACTCTTCACAGCATCTTAATGATACAGGAACACAGGAATACCCTGTAATTTGCAAAGCATTTCCCTAATGGGACTTGAGCCAAAACTACACTCAGGCAACCCAGGGACTCATCCCTAGCCTCCCCCTGAGGGACTCAGGTATTGCTTACTGCAATTCTCTGCGGTACTCGATACCTGCACTGGATGGGCTCTCTACTGGATACTGCTGCAGCTCCATTGACATAGATTGGTATGCCTAGTAAGACAGTGGAGGGGTGTTGTGTAAGGAAAATTCCTTATTACAGCACAGACATCGCCAAGGGGACTTAACCTGCTCTTCTCATGACACAATTTTTTTTTCTTTAGCATGTTCCTAATAGTTCTACTAGCATTAGGAATGCTATTAGGGAAGCCTCTCACCATTTTAACCCTCTGGCAGCTTTTGGGATTCTTTTTAAAAATGATGTGTATGGCCTTTTAAGAGAACCAGCAATAGCTTAGTGCATGATGCAGTTCAGTAGTGCAGACTCCGGTTAGGCTGGGGAATATTTTTAACAGGGTTTAATGATTATTATGCTTGGTGCACTTTATTTTACTTAAAAACATATGTTCTGGTAGGAGGTCTACTGAGTCTTTTTCAGGAGTCCTGGTGCAGATCAGTCCAGGACCCCTGGGTTTGAAACATAATTTCTCAGGGTTATCGGATAGGCTTCAGGTCCAGCCCTCCTCGAGGGTGATTCCTTCTGTCACATGTTCCCAAACTTCAGTCAAAGGTGGCTGCCTTTCTACAGTGTGTTTGGGAATGAGATGATATGGGGGTAATTATCCCAGTACCTGTATCTCAACAGGGTCAAGGTTTTTACTCCAATCTGTTTATTGACCCAAAGAAGGAAGGGACCTACAGACCTGTCTTAGACCTAAAGATGTTAAACATATTTGTCAGGGTTCCCACTTGCAAGCTTCTATTATTTTTCCAACACCATGGTTTTAAGATCAATTTTCCAAAAAGCTTTTTATATTCTGCTACAAGGGTAACATTTTTAGGAGTCATAATAGATTCAGTCTGTATGTGTCTGTTCCTGACAGAACTGTGCAGGTTAAAACTCCAGAGAGCATGTCTCTCGCTGCAGAATACTCCTTTGGCGTCTGCAGCTCAGTGCTTTCACTTACGTCCCCTTCAACTATCCATGCTCAGTCAGTGGTCAAAGAATTAACAAATTGCTCTGGATTCATTTGTCAGACAATATCTGTCTTGGTGGACCAAAGTCTTTCTTTGAGCCATGGGGCATCTTTTATTTGTCCTTCATGGGCCATTGTCATGATGGATGCCAGTCTGTTAGGCTGGCAAGCAGCCTGGAATTCTCGAAGGGCACAAGGAGTTCTTCTTTAGAGGTTACCTATGAACATTCTGGTACTTTGAGTGATTCTTCAAGCTCTTCAGGTATGGCCTCTGTTAAAGGAAGAGAAATGTATCCACCTCCAGTCAGACAGTAGCACAGCGGTGGCCTATATCAATCACGCAGTCTACTGGCAATGCAGAAAGTCTCTCAGATTCTGTCCTGGGCAGAGAGGAATCAGTGCTTCCTTATTAGCGATTCACATACCCAGTGTAAACAATTGGGAAGCAGACTATCTGAGACGTCAATCAGTCCATCCAGGATAATCTCTCCATCAGGATGTATTCAATCAACTAGTAATCAAATAGAGCCTACCAGACATAGATCTGATGGCTTCCCACTTAAATCACAAACTTCCAGAGTACTGTGCAAGATCAAGAGATCCAAGGGTTCGCATGATAGACACCTTAGTATGTCCATGGGAATTCCATCTAGCATACCTGTTTCCTCTATTTGTTCCTCTGCCGAGAGTCATTGCTTGGATCAAACAGGAGTCAGCATCAGCAATATTTATTGCTCTAGCCTGGTCCCACAGGACATTGCATGCAGAACTAGTACAGATGTCATCAACACCTCTATGGCGACTTCCTCTGAAACAAGATCACAAGGTCCTTTTTTCCATCAGGGTCTAAAATCTCTAAGTTTGACGGCATGGAGGCTGAATGCCTAGTTTTGAGACAGAGAATTTTCAGAATCTGTAATCGATACAAGTTAGGAAAGCTTTGACACAAATGATTTACGGAATATATACCTAGCACCTGTGTAATCCTATATGCTCTGGCTGTCTTGACCTCTAGCTGTCAATAAGCAACTCTAATAATATATAGATGTATCCTGAGCGCCTCAACTAGAAGTGGGCTAGGATGTGAATAGGTAGTACACGTGTATTTATTAATGACATATTTTGTGTGGTGCTCCTTTAAATGATTTTCTTGGTCTTCCTTTTGGATACCGAAAATTCTTTAGTTCTTACAAGATGGCCTTGAAAAGGATTTTTCAGCTAGTTCCCCCGAAGGGTCAAATTTCAGCTTTATCTGTTATTTTTCCATAGGAAGTTTTCTAAGCTTCCTAATGTTCAGACCTTTGTTCAGGCTTTAGGATTAGGCCAGTTGTAAGACCTATTTCTCCTCCCTGGAATTTGACCCTAGTTCTTTCAGTTCTTCAGGGTGCTCCCTTTGAACCATGCACTCCATAGACATAAAACTGTTGTCTTGGAAGGTGCTTTTTTATTAGCTATCTCTTCTGCCAGAAGAGTTTCTGAGTTGTCCGCATTATCCTGTGATCCTCTATTTTTGTTTTTCACAAGGATAAGGCTGTACTGTGTACCAAATATGATTTTCTTTCAAAACTGGTTTCTACTGATAACATCAATCAACAAATTGTTGTTTCTTCTCTTTTTTCAGACCCTGCTAACTCTAAGGATGCATCTTTGGAGCAGATTTGCAAAGTTTTCCCATGGTCCTTAAATACTTTTTCCAAATTCCATAATTTTGATGTCTTTGCTTCTTTGCAACCAGCTTTTGGCAGGAAAGTCCTTCAGGCCATGGTGTTGGCTAAATAGGAACTGTCAGAGGACGCATTTTCCCACCCTATCCGTAACATAGACCATGAGCTTGGGTATTATTCCCATATGTTATGGAGGACTGTGGACCTTCATCATTTTACAAAAGAAAACAACATTAATGCTTACCTGATAAATTCTTTTCTTTTGGAATGATGGTCCACAGGCTCTGCCCGCTTCATTGGGTGACTGTTCTAATGACACCTATATAGACCCTGGTTTGTCTTTCCTACCTTTCTTTCCTATTCTCTACTCAGCTATATGTAAAACTAAGAGAGAGGTGGGAGGGTTTTAAAGCTTTTGTATGGGATCTTTATCTTCTCCTACTGGCGGGAAATATATTGCAAATGTTATGGAGGACAGTGGACCATCATCATTCTGAAAAAAAAGAATTTATCAGGTAAGCATCAATTTTGTTTTTTAAAAATAGAGTATTCACTTTTTGCAATGGAAGTCTCATGATCCTTGTATTGGAAGGTAAATAGGAACTTAAAGAGACATGAGACCCAAATTTTTTCTTTCATGATTCAGATGTTCGAGAAATAGCAATACACATGGGTGTGCCAATATCATAAGGCATCTATGTGCAGCCATCAATCAGCAGCTCCTGAGCCTATTTAGATATGCTTTTTAACAAAGGACATCAAAAGAATTAAGTAATTTCAGTAACAAAAGTAAATTCAAAAGTTTAAAATTGCATGCGCTTTCTAAATCATGAAAGAAAAAATGTGGGTTTCATGTAACTTTAAACTATCCTACCTGGGGCTAGATTAGAAGTGGCGTGCTAACTGTTATGCACAAGTGTTAAGTGGTTTATTGCAGCTCTTTGTGCGTGCATATTACAAGTTGAAAGCAAACACGTTCATTTGAGCACAATTGAATTTAACACACGTCAGGATAGCACAACTTTAGAGCTCTGGTTAACTGTTACGCAAGACAAAAAAGTTGCACAAAACACATCAGAAATACTTTTAAAAGTACAGTTTCACTAATAATAAAAATATCTAATTAAAAGGATAAAAAAAAGTCTTGCATAAAAAGTTATAAGGGCTTAAAGATATGATGTTTTAGGTGTTAGAAAAAAAGGCTGCATGTATATATATAGGTATAGATATATATTTTACCAAAGAAAACATAAAATATAAATAGAAATATGTATTTAAGAATAAAAAGAACATTTTCTGCTATGTGAAGAACATTGGAATGTTAAATATTTAGGGCCAGATTACAAGTGGAATGCTAAATATCATTTTAGTGAAAGCTAATGTGGGTTGGTATTACAAGTTGTCAGCAATGCGAACGATAGCTCACTTCTATAGGCTCCTACTAGAGCCTTATTCTCGTGCCGTGAGACACGGCATGAGAACCTCGCACAGGGAAGGGTGTAAGTAGTGCAGCAATTGCAAGAAAGTGTAAATATATATGTATATGATTATATACATATATATTTATGTGGTTATATGTGTATATAATCATATACATATATATTTACTGGGAACACACAGTTCCCATAGACCGAAGAAAAAAATGGAGGCTATATAAAATACAAACCCATATAGACACCAGGGGGCGCTCTCCAGTCCCAAATAAATCAGTGAAATTATTATTATTTTTTTTTGTTTTATTCTTAATATTGTTCGTCTTAGACATCATATATAGCAATGCCAGATGCCAGATGTGAATCTATGAGAAAAGTTTAATCAAATGTCCACCCAAGGATCTCACAGCATGAATGTAAATGTGTAGTGATGTGACGATGTAATGCTATAATTTTTTCTGTAATTGTTTTTGCTATATTGGCTTAGACGGCTCTCTTAATTTTAGAGATCATCTGGATGCCTTATATGTTTTCTTGTATGCTTGTTATTTTTGATATTATTAAAAAACAATACAAATATTTAATTGGAACAGCCAATAGCCAAATATAAAAATATTTGATTGGAACAGCCAATAGAATGTGAGCTCAATCCTATTGGCTGATTGCATCAGCCAATAGGATTTTTTCTACCTTAATTCCGATTGGCTGATAGAATTCTATCAGCCAATCGGAATCTAAGGGACGCCATCTTGGATGACGTCACTTAACGGTATCTTCATTCGTCTTTAGTTGTCGGAAGAAGAGAATGCTCCATGTCGGATGTCTTGAAGATGGACCCACTCCGCACCGGATGGATGAAGATAGAAGATGCCGTCTGGATGAAGACTTCTACCCGTCTGGAGGACCACTTCGCCCGGCTTGGATGAAGACTTCTCCCAGCTTCATTGAGGACTTCGGCCCGGCTTGGATGAAGACTTCTCCCGGTAAGTCGATCTTCAGGGGGTTAGTGTTAGGTTTTTTTAAGGGTGTTTTGGGTGGTTTTTATTTTTAGGTTAGGGTTTGGGCTTGCAAAAGAGCTAACTGCCCTTTTAAGGGCAATGCCCATCCAAATGCCCTTTTCAGGGCAATGGGGAGCTTAGGTTTTTTTAGATAGTATTTTTTGGTTGTGTGGGTGGTGGGTTTTACTGTTGGGGGGGTTGTTTGTATTTTCTTTTTACAGGTAAAAGAGCTGATTACTTTGGGGCAATGCCCCGCAAAAGGCCCTTTTAAGGGCTATTGGTAGTTTAGTTTAGACTAGGGTTTTTTTATTTTGGGGGGGCTTTTTTTATTTTGATTAGATGTGATTAGTTTAAATATCTTGTAATTGTTTTATTATTTTCTGTAATTTAGTGGGGTTTTTTTTTGTACTTTAGCTAATTTAATTTAATTGATTTAAGCGTTGTTAATTTAGTTAATTTTTTTAATTATAGTGTAGTGTTAGGTGTTAGTGTAACTTAGGTTAGGATTTATTTTAAAGGTACTTTTGTATTTATTTTAGCTAGGTAGTTATTAAATAGTTAATAACTATTTAGTAACTATTGTACCTAGTTAAAATAAATACAAACTTGCCTGTAAAATAAAAATAAATCCTAAGATAACTACAATGTAACTATTAGTTCAGTGCTTTCCAAACTGTGTGTCGGGACACACTAGTGTGTCGGCAGCAGTGTGTAGGTGTGTCCCTGCTTCAGCACAAATGTTTTTAAATTTAATTTTTTTTCAACAATTTTTTTTTGGTTTCTGACGTTCCGCCTGCCTGCTACGCATATCACATGGTTGACACGTGATTGATACCTAGTGGGTCACAGATCATCTTAACCTATTGGCGCAGCTCAGTGGGAACTGAAACTATTCCCATTGACGGCACATTGGCTCCTGACTGCACGTGTAGTCTCCTCAATCGGCTCGTGACTGCACGTGTAGTCAGTGAGTGGGACAGCAGTGTGTTTGAAGCACAGACAGTAGTCATTCGGACTCGCAGAGATCTGAGGGCAGCAGCTTAAACACTGGGCTGAAGTCAGAAGTCAAAGTGGGGTTTTTTTGCAGCTAGCTCCCAGTAGTGCATGTGCTGCCCCAGATCTTGATATATGGATAGGAAGTGGAAGCTTAAAAATGCTTGATGATAAAATGTGAGTATCTTTATCTAATATTCCACCAAATATTCAGAAACTGCGTTCATCCCATCAACCTCATACATCCCATTAAAATAGTAAGTAGCTATTGGGGTTATTAAACATTTTTTTAATTCTTGCACATACATACTGTTACTTGTAAATACATTTCGTTATTATATCATTTATGTATGTGTCCGTATCTCTTAAAACAATTTAGTTTAACCTCCTGTTTGCCAGTACAACTGAATTACTGTGTCGCGAAATGATGTAGGTCCAAAAAGTGTGTCACCAACATGAAAAGTTTGGAAAGCTCTGTATTAGTTATATTGTAGCTAGCTTCTGGTTTATTTTATAGGTAAGTATTTAGTTTTAAATAGGAATAATGTAGTTAATGATAGGAATTTTCTTTAGATTTATTTAAATTATATTTAAGTTAGGGGGTAATAGGGTTAGGGTTAGACTTAGGTTTAGGGGTTAATACATTTAGTATAGTGGTGGCGACATTGGGGGCGGCAGATTAGGGGTTAATAAATGTAGGTAGGGGGCGTTGATGTTAGGGACGGCAGATTACGGGTTAATACTATTTAACTAATGTTTGCAAGGCGGGATTGTGGCGGTTTAGGGGTTAATATGTTTATTATAGTGGCGGCGATGTTGGGGCAGCAGATTAGGGGTTAATAAGTGTAGGTAGGTGGCGGTGACATTGGGGGTGACAGATTTGGGGTTTATAAGAATAATGTAGGTGGTGGCGATGTCGGGGGCAGCAGATTAGGGGTTAATAAGTGTAAGATTAGGGGTGTTTAGACTTGGGGTTCATGTTAGGGTGTTAGGTGTAGACATAAATTTTATTTCCCCATAGGAATCAATGGAGCTGCGTTAAGGAGCTTTGCGCTGCTTTTTTGCAGGTGTTAGAATTTTTCTCAGCTGGCTCTCCCCGTTGATTACTATGGGGAAATCGTGCACGAGCACGTACGGCCAGTTCACCGCTGACTTAAGCAGCGCTGGTATTGGAGTGCGGTAACGAGCAAAATTTTGCTCAACGCTCACTTCTTGCCTTTTAACGCCGGGTTTGTAAAAACTCGTAATACCAGCGCTGCATGAAAGTGAGCGGTGAGGGAAAACTGCTCGTTAGCACTGCATAGCCTCTAACGCAAAACTCGTAATCTAGCCGTTTATTTCTTATAAATTACACTACACTGTATTTTGGGGCATTAGGGGCAAATTTATAAAATTAACCAGAGAACTGATCTCTGGTTAATGTTATATTAGCGATAAATGCTACCACGAGCTTGCAAAAGCAATAACCAGCCACTTATAATGGCTGGTTAATTATCGCACGCCAATAAACTTCAAATTATGTTACTAGGTACCTCTTATTTTCATCTGTGCTTTAAAATGAACCCTATCACTCCTATAACCAGAATAAGTCACCTTTTTTAAAATAGGTGGCTATCAGCTGATCATCATGGCAACAATGATTACCTGACAAACCATAATTAACATCTAGGGAAAGGGCATGCTCTCTGTTGCCCCCTCGTAATACATTGGCAAGTTTGATTAATTGTGCTCCCCAAAGAAAAAAGTTTAAATGAATGTGTAATTGGTTTGAAATGGCTCAGCACTGACTGAGTTAAATTGATTTGTTTATTCCAGCTCAGAATGAAAAGTTTACATTTACACCTTTTTAAAATTATCTTTACTATTTTTACATTAAATGACATCCTTTATCAGCATTCTCTTTCTTTTTTTAAGCTTTCAAGTATCTGGCATGAAGGTACATTTGCATTTATTTGCATAGTTTTACTTGATTTACGGTTGTCTGCTCTTACTATTGACATTCACTCTTTGTGGACTGCTTTACTGACGTTTTTATATGTTGTTTTATTTATCATTTATTTGCATAATATTATTAAAGATTTTACAGACCAGTACTTATTACTTAAAGGGACATTGTAGTAAAAAATGTACGGCTAGATCACGAGTTTTGTCGGTAAGGCTGTGTGGTGCTAACGTTCCTTTTTTTCTTACCGCTCCCTTAAGCCAACGCTGGTATTACGAGTTTTCTGCAAGCCGGCGTTAGCCTCAGAAAAGTGAGCATTGAGCAAAATTTAGCTCCACATCTCACCTCGATACCAGTGTTGCTTATGGTAGCGGTAATGTTTTTTATATGATCATATTTCGCATACATCTTCAACCCTTGGATTCATCAGACCATAACACCGTTTCCCACATGCTTTTGGGAGACTTTAGATGTGTTTTTGTAAAATTTAGCTGGGTTTGAATGTTTTTCTTCATAAGAAAAGGCTTTCGTCTTGCCACTCTACCCCTATAGCCCAGACATATGAAGAATACGGGTGATTGTTGTCACATGTACCACACAGCCAGTACTTGCCAGATATTCCTGCAGCTCCTTTAATGTTGCTGTAGGTCTCTTGGCAGCCTCACAAACCAGTTTTCTTCTCGTCTTTTCATCAATTTTGGAGGGACATCCAGTTCTTGGTAATGTCACTGTTGCACCATATTTTCTTCACTTGATGATGACTGTCTTCACTGTGTTCCATGGTATATCTAATGCCTTGGAAATTCTTTTGTACCCTTCTCCTGACTGATACCTTTTAACAACGAGAGCCCTCTGATGCTTTAGAAGCTCTCTGTGGACCATGGCTTTAGCTGTAGGATGCGACTAACAAAATGTCAGGAAAGACCTACTAGAACAGCTGAACTTTATTTGGGGTTAATCAGAGGCACTTTAAATGATGACAGGTGTGTACTGACTCCTATTTAACATGATTTTGAATGTGATTGCTTAATTCTGAACACAACTACATCCCCAGTTATGCAACCACATTTTTTTGTTTACTTCCCTCCACCTAAAAGATTTCAGTTTGTTTTTCAATTGAGTTGTACAGTTTATAGGTCACATTAAAGGTGGAAAAAGTTCTGAAATGATTTATCATTGTCTCATTTTTTTACATCACAGAAACCTGACATTTTAACAGGGGTGTGTAGACTTTTTATATCCACTGTATATATATATATATATATATATATATATATATATATATACACACATATATATGTATGTATATATTTAGGTTTCATAGGTAAATAAAAAAAAACAATGTCTTTGGGATAGATTACAAGTGAGGCGCATATTTTCATTTCCGCGAGCGCGTTTTCAGTGTTCTATTCTATTTTAATAATTGCAACCCCGTTTTGTGCATATTGCAAGTAAACAAAACACACCTTCATGAGTGCAAATTCACAGTAAATTTTCTTAATCCTTTTCTCAATCCTCATAGGGGCCGATTTATCAAGCTCCATATGGAGCTTGATGCCCCTGTTTTCGAGCGAGTCTTCAGGCTCGCCGGAAACAGAGGTTATGAAACAGCGGTCTAAAGACCGCTTCTCCATAACTTGTCCACCTGCTCTGAGGCCGCGGACAGAAATCAACCTGATCAAATACGATCGAGTTGATTGACACCCCCTGCTAGCGGCCGATTGGCCACATATCTGCAGGGGGCGGCATTGCACAAGGGGTTCACAAGAAATGCTGGTGCAGTGATAAATGCTGACAGCGTATGCTGTCGGCATTTATCGATGTGCTGCGGACATGATACACTACATCGTATCATATCCGCTCACACATTAATAAATATACCCCATAGACTTTAATAATGCTTAGATTTGAAATCAAAATTTCACTGCCGCCAGCTCACACTAACCCGAGTGCAGGATCACATTGAGATAGATGTATTTCTATATATATGAATATCTGTATGTATATGTGTATATATGTATGAAAATATACATATATATCTACACATATAAATACATAAATACATATGTATAAAAATACATACATATGTATTTATATTAATAAATATTATTATACATGTGTTCCTATGGATCTCTATGTTTTTTTCCGAACTCCTCACATCTCATAACTTTTGAATGCAATATTTTTAAAGGGACATAATGGGCGCGATCACATATATGGTGCAGGTTTCGGCGCAAGCATGGGAACCTGCGCCGCCCGTAATTTCACCTCGCACATCGGGGTATTACATATACCCCGCCGGCAGTTCATAAAATGCCGTAAGTCTGATAAACTAGTGATTTCCAGAAATAAGCGTAAATACAAATTTCCGGAGTCGCTAGAGACTTTCGGCACTTTAGAAACTGCCGGCGCCTAAGAAAAGTAAAGAAAATAACAAATCTCCCGTAAAAGTCTAACACACCTCCCAAAAATAAGCCCGACACGTAAAACCCCTATATCCGCAATCCCCCCCTCTCACTACTAATAATAAATGGATTAACCCCTAGACCGACAACCCCCCACAACGCAATATGCCTATTTAAACTATTAACCCTTATATCCGCCATCAAACCCACACCGCAAGTAATAACTCAAGTATTAACCCCTAAACCGCCATAGCCCACATAGCCTATTAAATGTATTAACCCCTAATCTGCTGCCGCCAATGTTGCTGCCACTATAATAAATTTATTAACCCCTAAACCTAAGTCTAACCCTAACACCCCCCTAACTTAACTATTATTTAAATAAATCTAAATAAATTTACTATTATTAACTAAATTAATCCTATTTAAAACTAAATACCTATAAAATAAACCCTAAGATAGCTACAATATAATTAATAATTACATTGTAGCTATTTTAAGATTTATTTTTATTTTACAGGCAACTTTGTATTTATTTTAACTAGGTACAATAGTTATTAAATAGTTATTTACTATTTAATAGCTACCTAGTTAAAATAAGTACAACAAATTTACCTGTAAAATAAATCCCAACCTAAGTTACAATTACACCTAACACTACACTATCATTAAATAAATTAAATTAATTAAATACAATTACCTAACATTAAATACAATTAAATAAAACAAACTAAAGTACAAAAACAAACACTAAATTACAGAAAATAAAAAAAATTACGAGAAGTTTAAACTAATTACACCTAATCTAAGCCCCCTAATAAAATAAAAAAGCCCCCCAAAATAATAAAATTCCCTACCCTATACTAAATTACAAATAGCCCTTAAAAGGGCTTTTTGCGGGGCATTGCCCCAAAGTAATCAGCTCTTTTACCTGTAAAAAAAGAAATACAACCCCCCAACATTAAAACCCACCACCCACACACCCAACCTTACTCTAAAACCCATCCAATCCCCCTTAAAAAAAAACTAACACTACCCCCTTGAAGATCACCCTACCTTGAGCCATCTTCACCCAGCCAGGCAGAAGTCTTCATCCGATCCGGGCAGAAGTCTTCATCGAATCCGGGCAGAAAAGGTCCTCCAGACGAGCAGAAGTCTTCATCCAAGTGGCATCTTATATCTTCTTCCATCCAACGAGGAGTGTCTCCATCTTGAAGACATCCGGCGCGGAGCATACTCTTCTTTTGACGTCCTAACGAAGAATGAAGGTTCCTTTAAATGACATCATCCAAGATGGCGTCCCTTCAATTCCGATTGGCTGATAGAATTCTATCAGCTAATCGGAATTAAGGTAGGAAAAATCCTATTGGCTGATGCAATCAGCCAATAGGATTGAGCTCGCAATCTATTGGCTGATTGGAACAGCCAATAGAATGCGAGCTCAATCCTATTCGCTGATTGGAATCGGAATTGAAGGGACGCCATCTTGGAGAACGTCATTTAAAGGATCTCATGAGATTTCAGTTAAATCTCAAGAGATTTCACAGTAAACTTCCTTAAACTGAATATTATTATTATTATTATTCTTTATTTATAAAGCGCCTATAGATTCCGCAGCGCTGCCCATGGGTACAAGGATAACAGTACAATGGAGAAACAATACGATAAGACAAAATTTTACAGACAAAAACAGGGGGAATTGAGGGCCCTATTCCCGTGGTAACTTACAATCTAGATAGGAAAATAACATGCCTGTGCCTGCACATGTTAGATGCGCACTCCTTTGGAAATTTTGGGACTAAAGTCTCTTTACAGGGGTGTGAATACTTAGGAGATTTTGAGGTAATTATCTTCCTTTTTTACATAGAGATTTTCAGGTGATGTTTTCATGTCAGTTTTTTACAGCTATGCTGCAACACTTTCAAGTGCTTCAACATTTGGGTATCATGTCCCTTTAAACAATAATTGTTATCAGACAGTGCTAATATGTGTTACTGTACCGTGACATGTATTTTTGATGTGTTTTGTTCCACTTTAGGTTTGCGCATATTTTATCACCAGCTTTTTCTAAGCGTTTACCAAAGTGCAAAGCGCTATTGCGCATGCGCGTTCGCATTTATTTTCTACTTGTAATATCAAGAGTATTTAACATGTACCTGAAAAGGGGCATTTTTGCCCAATGTGAGCGCACGGAAGGTTGTGCCTCACTTGTAATCTAGGCCTTTTTTTCTGATTAAACTGAATGATAGCAAACGTGTTAACAAATTTCTACTTTGAGCAAGTTTTTCTCTAAAATTCACAGTAGTGAAGGGATTAAACAGCCTTATGCTGCCTTTTCTTGGCTAGTGAAAATTATTTTTAGCTGACCAATAACTGTTAAAACAGCTGCTGAAAAGTATAATACCATGTGGCAGGTTAAGTCAGATTTTAAATTTTTTTTCTGTTCTTCCCAAATTGACAGTGGATGTTAATAGGAGCCAATAAACAGTAATTTGCTATCATTTTACATTAAAGGGCCATTATAGTGGAAAAATTACCTGCCCTAGTTAGTTAGAGCATGTCATTTTAAGACTAACCGCCCTGCAATGTGACTCAGCTGTGTGACTAGCACTGCTGATTTTAATCAGCAGAAGTTTTTGCTCGGGACCAGCATTGCTCTGATTGTTCAAAGCGGTACTTCTACTATGTGTTTAACTCTTTTACGCACATGCACCTAGATTACGAGTCTTGCATTAGCCTTAAAAAGCAGTATTGAGGGGTCCAAGCACTGCTTTTTAACGCCCGCTGGTATTACGAGTCAGGCAGGTACAGGTGTACCGCTCACTTTTTTCCCGCGATTTTAGCTTACCGCAAATCCCTTTACGTCAATTGCGTATCTTATCTTTTTAATGGGATTTTCCTAACTCTTGTATTACGATCGCTGGAAAAAGTGAGCGGTAGACCCTCTCCTGGCAAGACTCCTACCGCATTTTAAAGTCAGTAGTTAAGAGTTTTATGGGCTAACGCCGGAACATAAAGCTCTTAACTAAAGTGCTAAAAAGTACACTAACACACATTAACTACCTATTAACCCCTAAATCGAGCCCCCCCCATATCGCAAACACTATAATAAAATTATTTAACCCCTAATCTGCCGACCGGACATCGCCACCACTGTAATAAATATATTAACCCTTAAACCACCGCACTCCCGCCTCGCAAACACTAGTTAAATTTTATTAACCCCTAATCTGCCATCCCTAACATTGCCGACCCCTACATACATTTATTAACCCCTAATCTGCCGCCCACAACGTTGCCACTACTATATTAAATGTATTAACCCCTAAACCTAAGTCTAACCCTAACCCTAACACCCCCCTAACTTAAATATAATTTAGATAAATCTAAATAAATTTACTATTATTAAATAAATTATTCCTATTTAAAACTAAATACTTACCTATAAAATAAACCCTAAGATAGCTACAACATAACTAATAGTTACATTTGTATATATCTCAGGATTTACTTTTATTTTACAGGCAAGTTTGTATTTATTTTAACTAGGTACAATAGTTATTAAATAGTTATTAACTATTTAATAGCTACCTAGTTAAAATAAAATTTACCTGTAAAATAAACCCTAACCTAAGTTACAATTACACCTAACACTACACTATAATTAAATTAATTACCTAAACTACCTACAATTAAATACAATTAAATTAAATAAACTAAAGTACAAAAACAAAACACTAAATTACAGAAAATAAAAAAGAAATTACAAATTTTTAAACTAATTACACCTAATCTAATCCCCCTAATAAAATAAAATTAAGGTAGGGAAAATCCTATTGGCTGATGCAATCAGCCAATAGTATTGAAGTTCAATCCTATTGGCTGATCCAATCAGCCAATAGGATTGAGCTTGCATTCTATTGGCTGATTGGAACAGCCAATAGAATGTGAGATCAATCCTATTGGCTGATTGCATCAGCCAATAGGAGTTTTCCTACCTTAATTCCGATTGGTTGATAGGATTCTATCAGCCAATCGGAATTGAAGGGACGCCATCTTGGATGACGTCACTTAAAGGAACCTTCATTCTTCAGTCGCTGTCGGATGGAAGAGGATGCTCCGCGTCGGATGTCTTCAAGATGGACCCGCTCCGGATGGAAGAAGATAGAAGATGCCACATGGATGAAGCCTTCTGCCCGTCTGGAGGTCCTCTTCTGGCCGGATCGGATGAAGACTTCTGCCCCTCTGGACGTCCACTTGTGCCCGGCTGGGTGAAGGCGGCTCAAGGTAGGGTGATCTTCAAGGGGGTAGTGTTAGGTTTTTTTAAGGGGGTATTGGGTGGGTTTTAGAGTAGGGTTGGGTGTGTGGGTGATGGGTTTTATTGTTGGGGGTATTGTATTTTTTTTACAGGTAAAAGAGCTGATTACTTTGGGGCAATGCCCCGCAAAAGGCCCTTTTAAGGGCTATTTGTAATTTAGTATAGGGTAGGGAATTTTATTATTTTGGGGGGCTTTTTTATTTTATTAGGGGGATTAGATTAGGTGTAATTAGTTTAAAAAAAATTGAATTCTTTATTATTTTCTGTAATTTTGTGTTTTTTTTTTACTTTAGTTTATTTTATTTAATTGTAGTTAAATGTAGGTAATTTAGGTAATTAATTTAATGATAGTGTAGTGTTAGGTGTAATTGTAATTTAGGTTAGGATTTATTTTACAGGTAAATGTGTACTTATTTTAACTAGGAAGTTATTAAATCGTTAATAACTATTTAATAACTATTCTACATAGTTAAAATAAATACAAAGTTGCCTGTAAAATAAATATAAACCCTAACGGCTAGATTTAGAGTTTTGTCGGTAACGACCCGCGTAGCTAACGCTGGCTTTTTTCTGGCCGCACCTTTTAAATAACTCTGGTATTGAGAGTTCACAGAATGGCTGCGTTAGGCTCCAAAAAGGGAGCGTAGAGCATAATTTAACGCCACTGCAACTCTCGATACCAGAGTTGCTTACGGACGCGGCCAGCTTCAAAAACGTGCTCGTGCACGATTCCCCCATAGAAAACAATGGGGCTGTTTGAGCTGAAAAAAAACCTAACACCTGCAAAAAAGCCGCGTTCAGCTCCTAACGCAGCCCCATTGTTTCCTATGGGGAAACACTTCCTACGTCTGCACCTAACACTCTAACATGTACCCCGAGTCTAAACACCCCTAACCTTACACTTATTAACCCCTATTCTGCCGCCCCCGCTATCGCTGACCCCTGCATATTATTATTAACCCCTAATCTGCCGCTCCGTTAACCGCCGCTACTTACATTATCCCTATGTACCCCTAATCTGCTGCCCCTAACACCGCCGACCCCTATATTATATTTATTAACCCCTAATCTGCCCCCCACAACGTCGCCTCCACCTGCCTACACTTATTAACCCCTAATCTGCTGAGCGGACCGCACCGCTATTATAATAAAGTTATTAACCCCTTATCCGCCTCACTAACCCTATAATAAATAGTATTAACCCCTAATCTGCCCTCCCTAACATCGCCGACACCTAACTTCAAACATTAACCCCTAATCTGCCGACTGGAGCTCACTGCTATTCTAATAAATGTATTAACCCCTAAAGCTAAGTCTAACCCTAACACTAACACCCCCCTAAGTTAAATATAATTTACATCTAACGAAATTAATTAACTCTTATTAAATAAATTATTCCTATTTAAAGCTAAATACTTACCTGTAAAATAAACCCTAATATAGCTACAACATAAATTATAATTATATTATAGCTATTTTAGGATTAATATTTATTTTACAGGTAACTTTGTATTTATTTTAACCAGGTACAATAGCTATTAAATAGTTAAGAACTATTTAATAGCTAAAATAGTTAAAATAATTACAAAATTACCTGTAAAATAAATCCTAACCTAAGTTACAATTAAACCTAACACTACACTATCAATAAATAAATTTAAAAAATACCTACAATTACCTACAATTAAACCTAACACTACACTATCAATACATTAATTAAATACAATATCTACAAATAAATACAATGAAATAAACTAACTAAAGTACAAAAAATAAAAAAGAACTAAGTTACAAAAAATAAAAAAATATTTACAAACATTAGAAAAATATTACAACAATTTTAAACTAATTACACCTACTCTAAGCCCCCTAATAAAATAACAAAGCCCCCCAAAATAAAAAAAATGCCCTACCCTATTCTAAATTTAAAAAGTTCAAAGCTCTTTTACCTTACCAGCCCTGAACAGGGCCCTTTGCGGGGCATGCCCCAAGAAATTCAGCTCTTTTGCCTGTAAAAAAAACACATACAATACCCCCCCCCCCAACATTACAACCCACCACCCACATACCCCTAATCTAACCCAAACCCCCCTTAAATAAACCTAACACTAAGCCCCTGAAGATCTTCCTACCTTATCTTCACCATACCAGGTTCACCCATCGGTCCTCGGAAGTGTTGATCCAAGCCCAAGTGGGGGGCTGAAAAGTGACGTCCATCCTCGGGCTGAAGTCTGGATCCAAGCGGCGGCTGAATAAATCCATCATCGGGCTGAAGTCGGAAGTCCATCATCGGGATGAAGTCTTCTATCAAGCCGCATCTTCAATCTTCTTTCTTCTGGAGGGGAGCGGAACCATCTTCTTCCAAGCCGACGCGGAACATCCTCTTCAACCGACGACTAGACGACGAATGACGGTTCCTTTAAATGACGTCATCCAAGATGGCGTCCCTCGAATTCTGATTGGCTGATAGGATTCTATCAGCCAATCGGAGTTAAGGTAGGAATATTCTGATTGGCTGATGGAATCAGCCAATCAGAATCAAGTTCAATCCGATTGGCTGATCCAATCAGCCAATCAGATTGAGCTTGCATTCTATTGGCTTTTCCGATCAGCCAATAGAATGCGAGCTCAATCTGATTGGCTGATTGGATCAGCCAATCGGATTGAACTTGATTCTGATTGGCTGATTCCATCAGCCAATCAGAATATTCCTACCTTAATCCCGATTGGCTGATAGAATCCTATCAGCCAATCGCAATTCGAGGGACGCCATCTTGGATGACGTCATTTAAAGGAACCGTCATTAGTCGTCTAGTCGTCGGTTGAAGAGGATGTTCCGCGTCGGCTTGGAAGAAGATGGTTCCGCTCCGCTCCAGAAGAAAGAAGATTGAAGATGCGGCTTGATTGAAGATGCGGCTTGATAGAAGACTTCATCCCGATGATGGACTTCCGACTTCAGCCCGATGATGGATTTATTCAGCCGCCGCTTGGATCCAGACTTCAGCCCGAGGATGGATGTCGCTTGGGCTTGGATCAACACTTCCGAGGACCGATCGGTGAACCTGGTATGGTGAAGATAAGGTAGGAAGATCTTCAGGGGCTTAGTGTTAGGTTTATTTAAGGGGGGTTTGGGTTAGATTAGGGGTATGTGGGTGGTGGGTTGTAATGTTGGGGGGGGTATTGTATGTGTTTTTTTTACAGGCAAAAGAGCTGAATTTCTTGGGGCATGCCCCGCAAAGGGCCCTGTTCAGGGCTGGTAAGGTAAAAGAGCTTTGAACTTTTTTAATTTAGAATAGGGTAGGGCATTTTTTATTTTGGGGGGCTTTGTTATTTTATTAGGGGGCTTAGAGTAGGTGTAATTAGTTTAAAATTGTTGTAATATTTTTCTAATGTTTGTAAATATTTTTTTATTTTTTGTAACTTAGTTCTTTTTTATTTTTTGTACTTTAGTTAGTTTATTTCATTGTAGTTATTTGTAGATATTTTATTTAAATAATTTATTGATAGTGTAGTGTTAGGTTTAATTGTAGATAATAATTTATTGATAGTGTAGTGTTAGGTTTAATTGTAACTTAGGTTAGGATTTATGTTACAGGTAATTTTGTAATTATTTTAACTATTTTAGCTATTAAATAGTTCTTAACTATTTAATAGCTATTGTACCTGGTTAAAATAAATACAAAGTTGCCTGTAAAATAAATATTAATCCTAAAATAGCTATAATATAATTATAATTTATGTTATAGCTATATTAGGGTTTATTTTACAGGTAAGTATTTAGCTTTAAATAGGAATAATTTATTTAATAAGAGTTAATTTATTTAGTTAGAATAAAATTATATTTAATTTAGGGGGGTGTTAGGGTTAGGGTTAAAATTAGCTTTAGGGGTTAAAAAATTTATTAGAGTAGCGGTGAGCTCCGATCGGCAGATTAGGGGTTAATACTTGAAGTTAGGTGTCGGCAATGTTAGGGAGGGCAGATTAGGGGTTAATACTATTTATTATATGGTTATTGAGGCGGGAGTGAGGCGGATTAGGGGTTAATAACTTTATTATAGTAGCGGTGAGATCCGCTTGGCAGATTAGGGGTTAATAAGTGTAGGCAGGTGGAGGCGACGTTAAGGGGGGCAGGTTAGGGGTTAATAAATATAATATAGGGGTCGGCGATGTTAGGGGCAGCAGATTAGGGGTACATAAGGATAACGTAAGTAGCGGCGCTTTGCGGTCGGCAGATTAGGGGTTAATTATTGTAGGTAGCTGGCGGCGACGTTGTGGGGCAGGTTAGGGGTTAATAAATATAATATAGGGGTCGGCGGTGTTAGGGGCAGCAGATTAGGGGTACATAAGTATAACGTAGGTGGCGGTCGGCAGATTAGGGGTTCAAAAAATTTAATCGAGTGGCGGCGATGTGGGGGGACCTCGGTTTAGGGGTGCATAGGTAGTTTATGGGTGTTAGTGTACTGTAGAGCACAGTAGTTAAGAGCTTTATAAACCGGCGTTAGCCCAGAAAGCTCTTAACTACTGACTTTTTTCTGCGGCTGGAGTTTTGTCGTTAGATTTCTAACGCTCACTTCAGCCACGACTCTAAATACCGGAGTTAGAAAGATCCCATTGAAAAGATAGGATACGCAATTGACGTAAGGGGATCTGCGGTATGGAAAAGTCGCGGCTGAAAAGTGAGCGTTAGATCCTTTCCTGACTGACTCCAAATACCGGCGGTAGCCTAAAACCAGCGTTAGGAGCCTCTAACGCTGGTTTTCACGGCTACCGCCAAACTCTAAATCTAGGCCTAAGCTAGCTACAATGTAATTATTAGTTATATTGTAGCTAGCTTAGGGTTTATTTTATTGGTAATTACTTAGTTTTAAATAGGATTAATTTATTTAATTGTAGTAAATTTATTTAGATGTGTCTAAATTATATTTAAATTAGGGGGATGTTAGGTTTAGGGTTAGATTTAGGATTAGGGGTTAATAAATGTATTATAGTGGCGGCGACGTTGGCGGCGGAAGATTAGGGGTTAATAAATTTAATATAGTTGCGGCGACGTTGGGGGGGGCAGATTAGGGGTTAATAAATATAATGTAGGGTTCGACGATGTTGGGGGCAGTAGATTAGGGGTTAATAATATAATGTAGGTGGCGACGATGTCGGGGACGGCATATTAGGGGTTAATAAGTGTAAGATTAGGGGTGTTTAGACTCGGGGTTCATGTTAGGGTGTTAGGTGCAGACATAACTTTTATTTCCCCATAGGAAAAAATGGGCCTGCGTTAGGAGCTGAACGCTGCTTTTTTGCAGGTGTTAGGTTTTTTTTCAGCCAGCTCAGTCCCATTGTTTCCTATGGGGAAATCGTGCACGACCACATTTTGCCAGCTTACCGCTACCGTAAGCAGCGCTGGTATTACAGTGAGATGTGGAGCTAAATTTTGCTCAACGCTCACTTTTCTGAGGCTAATGCCGGCTTGAAGAAAACTTGTAATACCAGCGTTGGCTTAAGTGAGCGGTAAGAAGAAGAGGCTCGTTAGCACTGCACACCATTACCGATAAAAACTCGTAATCTAGCCGATATTTAATAAAATCATATGTTGAGATATATATATATATATATATATATATATATATATATATATATATATATATATATATATATATTAATAAACAGTGGCTTGCACTCGCTGGTCTTTTAAAAAAAATGTGCCTTTATTGTAACGTTTCGGGGACTGTATCCCCTTCCTCTGAGGAAGGGGATGCGGTCCCTGAAACGTTACAATAAAGGCACGTTTTTTTAAAAGACCAGCAAGTGTAAGCCAGTGTTTATTGATGTTTGTTACGGCATGCACCCTGGCAAGCTGTTTATGAAGTGAGAGTGCTCTCCACCTGCTAAACATATATATATATATATATATATATATATATATATCGGATAATCCTATGATTACCCGGGTAAAACTGACATTACCCAGTGGCTGTGGGTAAAGCCTGATGTAAGATCATACATCGGGCTTTAGCCGGGTAATCTTAAGGTAATCCTAGGTTTACCCAAATGCTTCTGTATAAAGCTAATCACAGCACTATTTGTCTTTGAAGACAATAGTTCTTGCAAATCACTGCATCAAAGATATATACGATGTGCTGTAATTCCCCATCTTCAGTATCTTTTTTGCCTCCGCCTGGGGGTTCAAGCCTCATTCTCCAAGGTTCACTTGGAGTGGATGCCAGAGGATTGGCAGGGTACCCCCCCCCCAGGCAGAGGTAAAAAAAGTAATGTACATGGGCTTTATCCAGAAGCATTTGGGTAATGCTAGGATTACCTGGGTAAAACCCAAAGTATGATCTTACATCGGGCTTTACCCACAACTGCTGGGGTAATGTCAGTTTTTCCCGGGTAATCCTAGGATATCGGACTTTACCCATAACTCATATACCTATATATATATATATATATATATATCCGGACAAACTCCAAAAGCGCTCACACCTACAGGGGTCCTGATCCTGTGGTGTAATATATAAACTAAAATACACTTGCAGGAGATGTTGAGCAGCCAATCTCAAAAGGTAAAGATAGGTCCCCCTAACTTATCCAAAAGATAGTGTACTTAAGATATAAGATGGCGCTATATATGGCTCATTTACCTGAGCTATGGATAATAATTAAAAGAAAACCGTTATTCAAAAAACACAGTGATCATATGATATCCTTGTAGATAATATTTCCACTAACAAGAGATCAAAGATGTTTATAAAATATAAGAACGGAATAATGTGGTGTATACAATATATGCTTTTAGCATGAATAAAGCTTATAAACCTGTGCGTGCAATAAAAACGCAGGTTATAACAGCAATAAAACACTAACGCCTAGATTTAGAGTTCTGCGTTAGCCGTCAAAACCAGCGTTAGGGGGTCCTAATGCTGGTTTTGGCCGCCCGCTGGTATTTAGAGTCAGTCAGGAAAGGGTCTAATGCTCACTTTACAGCCGCGACTTTTCCATACCACAGATCCCCTTAGGTCAATTGCGTATCCTATCTTTTCAATGGGATCTTTCTAACGCCGGTATTTAGAGTCTTGGCTGAAGTGAGCATTAGAAATCTAACAACAAGACTCCAGCCGCAGAAAAAAGCCAGGAGTTAAGAGCTTTCTGGTTTAACACCGGTTCATAAAGCTCTTAACTACTGTGCTCTAAAGTACACTAACACCCATAAACTACCTATGTACCCCTAAACCGAGGCCCCCCCCACATCGCTGACACTCTATTAAATTTTTTTAACCCCTAATCTGACGACCCCACACCGCCGCAACCTACATTATCCCTATGTACCCCTAATCTGCTGCCCCTAACACCGCCGACCCCTACATAATATTTATTACCCCCTAATCTCCCCCCCCCAACGTCGCCGCTACCTACCTACAATTATTAACCCCTAATCTGCCGACCGGACCTCACCGCTACTATAATAAATGTATTAACCCCTAATCCGCCTCACTCCTGCCTCAAAAACCCTATAATAAATAGTATTAACCCCTAATCTGTCCTCCCTAACATCGCCGACACCTAACTTCAAGTATTGACCCCTAATCTGCCGACCGGACCTCGCCGCTACTCTAATAAATGTATTAACCCCTAAAGCTAAGTCTAACCCCCCCTAAGTTAAATATAATTTAAATCTAACGAAATAAAATAAATCTTATTAAATAATTTATTCCTATTTAGAGCTAAATACTTACCTGTAAAATAAACCCTAATATAGCTACAATATAAATAATAATTATATTGTAGCTATTTTAGGATTAATATTTATTTTACAGGCAACTTTGTATTTATTTTAACCAGGTACAATAGCTATTAAATAGTTAATAACTATTTAATAGCTACCTAGTTAAAATAATTACAAAATTATCTGTAAAATAAATCCTAACCTAAGTTACAATTAAACCTAACACTACACTATCAATAAATTAATTAAATAAACTATCTACAATTATCTACAATTAAATCAACTAAACTAAATTACAAAAACAAACAAACACTAAATTACAAAAAAAACAAAACACTAAATTACAAAAAATAAAAAAAGATTACAAGAATTTTAAACTAATTACACCGACTCTAAGCCCCCTAAAAAAATAACAAAACCCCCCAAAATAAAAAAATGCCCTACCCTATTCTAAAATAAAAATGTTACATCTCTTTTACCTTACCAGCCCTTAAAAGGGCCTTTTGCTGGGCATGCTCCAAAGAAAACAGCTCTTTTGCATTTAAATAAACATACAATAGCCCCCCCCCAACATTACAACCCACCACCCACATACCCCTAATTTAACCCAAACCCCCCTTAAAAAACCTAACACTAAGCCCCTGAAGATCTTCCTACCTTATTTTACAGGTAATTTTGTAATTATTTTAACTAGGTAACTATTAAATAGTTATTAACTATTTAATAGCTATTGTACCTGGTTAAAATAAATACAAAGTTGCCTGTAAAATAAAAATTAATCCTAAAATAGCTACAATATAATTATTAGTTATATTGTAGCTATATTAGGGTTTATTTTACAGGTAAGTATTTAGCTTTAAATAGGATTAATTGATTTAATAAGAATTATTTTATTTCGTTAGAATAAAATTATATTTAATTTAGGGGGGTGTTAGTGTTAGGGTTAGACTTAGCTTTAGGGGTTAATACATTTATTAGAGTAGCGGTGAGGTCCGGTCGGCAGATTAGGGGTTAATAATTGTAGTTAGGTGGCGACGACGTTGGAGGCGGCAGATTAGGGGTTAATAAATATAATATAGGGGTCGGCAGTGTTAGGGGCAGCAGATTAGGGGTACATTGGGATAACGTAGGTTGCGGCGGTGTACGGAGCGGTAGATTAGGGGTTAATAATAATATGCAGGGGTCAGTGATAGCGGGGGCGGCAGATTAGGGGTTAATAAGTGTAAGGTTAGGGGTGTTTAGACTCGGGGTACATGTTAGGGTGTTAGGTGCAGACTTAGGAAGTGTTTCCCCATAGGAAACAATGGGGCTGCGTTAGGAGCTGAACGCTGCTTTTTTGCAGGTGTTAGGTTTTTTTTAAGCTCAAACTGCCCCATTGTTTCCTATGGGGGAATCGTGCACAAGCACGTTTTTGAAGCTGGCCGCGTCCGTAAGCAACGCTGGTATTGAGAGTTGCAGTGGCGGTAAATATGCCTGTACGCTCCCTTTTTGGAGCCTAAAGCAGCCCTTCTGAGAACTCTAAATACCAGCGTTGTTTAAAAGGTGCGGGGGGAAAAAAAACACGCGTAGCTAACGCACCCCTTTGGCCGCAAAACTCTAAATCTAGGCGAAATTGTATTATATTGTGTTTTATTGCTGTTATAACCTGCACTTTAATTGCACGCACAGGTTTATAAGCTTTATTCATGCTAAAAGCATATATTGTATACACCACATTATTCCGTTCTTATATTTTATAAACATCTTTGATCTCGTGGAAATATTATCTACAAGGATATCATATGATCACTGTGTTTTTTGAATAACGGTTTTCTTTTAATTATTATCCATAGCTCAGGTAAATGAGCCATATATAGCGCCATCTTATATCTTTAGTATATATATATATATATATATATATATATATATATATATATATATGTATTTATATATACAAAGAGTACATATGAAATATGAGGGGTGGACAAAATGAGAAGTGATATACAATATACAAATATTGGAAGATTGGACAAATGGCCAGTATCTAAAGTTTAACACTGCGAAAGTGAAAAATTATGCATTTAGGGAAGAAAAATCCAAATGTTAATTACAGACTCAATGACAATTTACTGACTGTTACAAATGAGGAACAGACTTGGAAATTATTATTTCAGATGATTTAAAATTTAGTAAACAATATAGTACTGCAGCAAGTGAGGCCATTAGTATGCTTGGTTGTATTGGTATTAAGGTTCTCATGCCTCTTTACAGATCATTAGTTATGTCTCATCTTGAGTATTGTGTGCAGTTCTAGAGGCCATAAATGGTAAATGGCCCAAAAAAGATAACTTACCAGGAGAGGCTCAATGACCTAAATAAGAGATTACATGCTAGTAACTTTCAAATATATTAAGGGGGTTAGTAAAGCTGAGGCTGTGAGTAGCTTTCATAAAAAGAAAAATTCAAGAGCAAAGGGTCATGATCTCAAGCTGAAGGGTAGTATATTCAGGAGTAATTTGAGGAAGAACTTCTACAGAAAGAGGGATTGATTCATGGATTACACTTCCAAAAGAGGTGGTATTGACAAACACTGTGGGGGACTTCAAGAATTTCTGGGACAAGCATAAGGCTATCTTACAAACTAGAGAAATTTATACTTTTAGGAAATATTGGGTAGACTTGCTGGGCCTGTGGTTCTTATCTGCCTTTAAAATATATGTTTCTATATATTAAAGTAAAAGAAATCCATAATTATATAAATATATTATTTAATCAGGAAGAAAAATATATTAAAGAGACAGTCTAGTGAGGTTCCGGAGGAGGAGCGTAGGTGTGAGGTCACGTTCAACACCTGCTCTGTTTCTCCTCGCAAGCTGCTGGCGAAAATTTTGTGCCTAAACCCTTGGACTCTGGGCGGCCTGCCTACACAATATCAGCTCTACCGGAACCCTAGCAGTGCCGAGCCATCGCACTGAGCTGCATTGGCAGCAGCTGGAAGGACTAGTCCCTTATATTTTATCTTGGGTACATATATGGCAAAACCTACACTCAATAAAGTCACATAAAAAATTCTATCATCTGCACCCCCCTCCCATGGGTGTTGTGTTAGAATCAAAACTCTTCTCCAGACTTTTCCGTCATCTTAGAGTCTGTGATATATGGAGGTCACAAAATCCTGATTCTCGGGATTTCACCTGCCTCTCTAAGGCACATAAGTCGCTGTCAAGAATAGATATTTTCTTGCTGGATGAAAGGTTATGTAAATCGAGTGTACAGGCTGAAATCCTACCCATTAACATTTCCAATCATGCTCCTATTTGCCTAGAACTCCAGCCTGATGATCCGACACATAGGAATAATCGCTTTTTTCCCCCCACTTTTTTAGCCACATATTTTAAATTTGAAAAGTGGCTTGACATTAAATTTAAAGAGTTGTCTCATTTAATCATCAACATGTGTCTTGTCCGGCGTTATTTTGGGAAACTGCAAAAGTGGTATTAAGGGGGGAAATATTTGCATACACTATCTCAAGAACTAAAAAATATAAGCAGAGGGAGAACTTACGAGAGCAGTTATAAATGCATACAATCAATACATAATTGAAAAAGCACCACAGAATTGGTTCAAATATACTGCTGCTCTGGGGGAAAGAGACTCTCTCTTACTACATAAAGCCACACAGAGGGAGACAAGATTTCAAGCAAAATTATATTGTTATCAAAATAAGACAGGGAAACTTATAGCAAAACTTGTCAAACATGATAAAGGCTCTCATTTGATAGATTCCCTTTACTCTGAAGGTAAAACTATTAAAACCTCTCAAGAACTTTTACAACTTTTCCATAATTATTATAGAGATCTATACTCTGTGAGAAATTCAAATATTCCCGAACGTGATGACTTTTGTCGTAAAATCTCTGTGCCCTCATTACCTCCTGCCCTGCTTGAAGATCTTTATTTACCCATATCTCAATGGAGGGTGTAGGGGCTGCATTGCATCGTTATATGCTTGCTGTGTCCTTCTCTGCTGCCCTGCAGGGTTGGGATTCAGTCAGAGTGAAAGGAGGAAACGTGATTGAACAGGGCAGGTTGCAAAGATACCTGATAGCCCCTGTCAGCAGATGGATCCGTTTCTCTGCCCTGTAGAGCCAGTAAGTCTGGGAGGGTCAAATCAATTCAATAGTGATCAACTCTATACACTTTAAAAGTACCATGATTTTACAGAACGTAGTAATTTAAAGCTAGATATGGATATCTGTTTAATTAATTGAAATGCTATACAGGGAGTGAAGAATTATTAGGCAAGTTGTATTTTTGAGGATTAATTTTATTATTGAACAACAACCATGTTCTCAATGAACTCAAAAAACTCATTAATATCAAAGCTGAATATTTTTGGAAGTAGTTTTTAGTTTGTTTTTAGTTTTAGCTATTTTAGGGGGATATTTGTGTGTGCAGGTGACTATTACTGTGCATAATTATTAGGCAACTTAACAAAAAACAAATATATACCCATTTCAATTATTTATTTTTACCAGTGAAAACAATATAACATCTCAACATTCACAAATATACATTTCTGACATTCAAAAACAAAAACAAATCAGTGACCAATATAGCCACTTTTCTTTGCAAGGACACTCAAAAGCCTGCCATCCATGGATTCTGTCAGTGTTTTGATCTGTTCACCATCAACATTGCGTGCAGCAGCAACCACAGCCTCCCAGACACTGTTCAGAGAGGTGTACTGTTTTCCCTCCTTGTAAATCTCACATTTGATAATGGACCACAGGTTCTCAATGGGGTTCAGATTAGGTGAACAAGGAGGCCATGTCATTAGATTTTCTTCTTTTATACCCTTTCTTGCCAGCCACGCTGTGGAGTACTTGGACGCGTGTGATGGAGCATTGTCCTGCATGAAAATCATGTTTTTCTTGAAGGATGCAGACTTCTTCCTGTACCACTGCTTGAAGAAGGTGTCTTCCAGAAACTGGCAGTAGGACTGGGAGTTGAGCTTGACTCCATCCTCAACCCGAAAAGACCCCACAAGCTCATCTTTGATGATACCAGCCCAAACCAGTACTCCACCTCCACCTTGCTGGCGTCTGAGTCGGACTGGAGCTCTCTGCCCTTTACCAATCCAGCCACGGGCCCATCCATCTGGCCCATCAAGACTCACTCTCATTTCATCAGTCCATAAAACCTTAGAAAAATCAGTCTTGAGATATTTCTTGGCCCAGTCTTGACGTTTCAGCTTGTGTGTCTTGTTCAGTGGTGGTCGTCTTTCAGCCTTTCTTACCTTGGCCATGTCTCTGAGTATTGCACACCTTGTGCTTTTGGGCACTCCAGTGATGTTGCAGCTCTGAAATATGGCCAAACTGGTGGCAAGTGGCATCTTGGCAGCTGCACGCTTGACTTTTCTCAGTTCATGGGCAGTTATTTTGCGCCTTGGTTTTTCCACACGCTTCTTGCGACCCTGTTGACTATTTTGAATGAAACGCTTGATTGTTCGATGATCACGCTTCAGAAGCTTTGCAATTTTAAGAGTGCTGCATCCCTCTGCAAGATATCTCACTATTTTTGACTTTTCTGAGCCTGTCAAGTCCTTCTTTTGACCCATTTTGCCAAAGGAAAGAAAGTTGCCTAATAATTATGCACACCTGATATAGGGTGTTGATGTCATTAGACCACACCCCTTCTCATTACAGAGATGCACATCACCTAATATGCTTAATTGGTAGTAGGCTTTCGAGCCTATACAGCTTGGAGTAAGACAACATGCATAAAGAGGATGATGTGGTCAAAATACTCATTTGCCTAATAATTCTGCACTCCCTGTATGTGATATGGTCCTCAATAAATATGGCTCCTAACTTGGTGTTGCATACAAAAGTGACTAATTTCCTGAATGAAGCATGGAGAGGGTGATGACAGGCTGTTGAGACAGAGCTGTGGGACTTTTATGTACTCCTTGGTACTATTGCTTTAGCAGAGCATATCCTCTCTTAACAGCTACACTGGGTGAGTTGCAGCCTTCCTGTTTAACTGTTTGGGATGAAATGTGTAAACTGAGGCAGCCACACATCAGTAATATGTGGGTGAGAAAGCCCTCTGCTCACCATCCTCCTGCTGATTTTCATCTATAGTAAGGATTCTAAAATCTAAGGATCATAGCAGCCCCCCCCCCCCCCCAGATGTTTACAATACCATTCACACTGCTATTTCTTTAAAATTTACTGCCTTAAATAAGGAGCAAAGCAAAGTGCTCTCTGCACTGTTTCCCGCCCTTCCATTCACAATTCCAGGGCAATCTGTTAACCCATACCTGGCAGGAATAGTGCAGAGAGCAACAGGTCAGAGGACAACAGCAGTGAATATTGTAATGTGAGTTACAGGGGAATCCTGATGCTATGATCACCTACCATATTCCTTCTGTTAGTCATCAAGCAACACTTTCACAATTAATTATTGTAAATACCTCCCTTACAAGACAAAGAAACATGCACCACAGAACAGGTAATCAGTGATGCTGCAGGACTTTTGCTTCCAAGATTTCCTGCTTGGTTAATTTTATTTAGATTTTAGTTTATTTAGCTTTGTTATGGTTCCATCTCCAACATGTTTACAGCCTTTACATCATTTGCCATTTAAAACCCAATGTATGTCTAGTGCTACTGATTAACCCCTTAGCAATTCAAGATATATATATATATATATATATATATATGTGTGTGTGTGTGTGTGTAAATATGTATGTATATATATATATATATATATATATATATATATGTATGTGTGTGTATATATAATATATATTTCTCCAACATTGGTGTGTCCGGTCCACGGCGTCATCCTTACTTGTGGGATATTCTCTTCCCCAACAGGAAATGGCAAAGAGTCCCAGCAAAGCTGGTCACATGATCCCTCCTAGGCTCCGCCCACCCCAGTCATTCTCTTTGCCGTTGCACAGGCAACATCTCCACGGAGATGGTTAAGAGTTTTTTGCTGTTTAAATGTAGTTTTTATTCTTCTATCAAGTGTTTGTTATTTTAAAATAGTGCTGGTATGTACTATTTACTCTGAAACAGAAAAGGATGAAGATTTCTGTTGTAAGAGGAAGATGATTTTAGCAGACAGTAACTAAAATCGATTGCTGTTTCCACACAGGACTGTTGAGATGAAGTAACTTCAGTTGGGGGAAACAGTTAGCAGACCTTTCTGCTTAAGGTATGACTAGCCATATTTCTAACAAGACCATGTAATGCTGGAAGGCTGTCATTTCCCCTCATGGGGACCGGTAAGCCATTTTCTTAGTCAAATATAAAAGAATAAAGGGCTTAAAAAAAGGGCTTAAAAACTGGTAGACATTTTTATGGGCTAAAACGATTGCTTTATTGGGGCATATTATGCAGATTGTAGCTTATAATTGGCATTATAATCTTGGGGAACGTTTAAAAAATGGCAGGCACTGTGTTGGACACCTTTTTTAGTCTGGGGGCATTTCTAGTTATAGACTCAGCCTCATTTTCGCGCCATTACTGCGCAGTTGTTTTTGGAGAGCAAGGCATGCAGATGCATGTGTGAGGATCTAAGAATCACTAAAAAAGCTTCTAGAAGGCGTCATTTGGTATCGTATTCCCCTCTGGGCTTGGTTGGGTCTCAGCAAAGCATATAGCTGGGACTGTATAGGGGTTAAATTTAAAAACGGCTCCGGTTCCGTTAATTTAAGGGTTAAAGCTCTGAAATTTGGTGTGCAATACTTTTAATGCTTTACGACACTGTGGTGAAATTTTGGTGAATTTTGAACAATTCCTTCATACTTTTTCACATATTCAGTAATAAAGTGTTTTCAGTTTGAAATTTAAAGTGACAGTAACGGTTTTATTTTAAAACGTTTTTTGTGCTTTGTTGACAAGTTTAAGCCTGTTTAACATGTCTGTACCATCAGATAAGCTATGTTCTATATGTATGAAAGCCAATGTGTCTCCCCATTTAAATTTATGTGATAATTGTGCCATAGTGTCCAAATAAAGTAAGGACAGTAATGCCACAGATAATGATATTGCCCAAGATGATTCCTCAAATGAGGGGAGTAAACATGATACTACATCATCCCCTACTGTGTCTACACCAGTTATGCCCACACAGGAGGCCCCTAGTACATCTAGTGCGCCAATACTTATTACCATGCAACAATTAACGGCTGTAATGGATAACTCCATAGCAAATCTTTTATCCAAAATGCCTACTTATCAGAGAAAGCGCGATTGCTCTGTTTTAAACACTGAAGAGCAAGAGGACGCTGATGATAACTGTTCTGACATACCCTCACACCAATCTCAAGGGGCCATGAGGGAGGTTTTGTCTGACGGAGAAATCTCAGATTCAGGAAAAATTTCTCATCAAGCTGAACCTGATGTTGTGACATTTAAATTTAAATTAGAACATCTCCGCGCACTGCTTAAGGAGGAGTTATCTACTCTGGATGATTGTGACAATTTGGTCATTCCAGAGAAATTATGTAAGATGGACAAGTTCCTAGAGGTTCCGGTGCCCCCCGACGCTTTTCCTATACCCAAGCGGGTGGCGGACATAGTAAATAAAGAGTGGGAAAGGCCCGGCATACCTTTTGTTCCCCCCCCTATATTTAAGAAATTATTTCCTATAGTCGACCCCAGAAAGGACTTATGGCAGACAGTCCCCAAGGTCGAGGGGGCGGTTTCTACTCTAAACAAACGCACTACTATTCCTATCGAAGATAGTTGTGCTTTCAAAGATCCTATGGATAAGAAATTAGAGGGTTTGCTTAAAAAGATTTTTGTACAGCAAGGTTACCTTCTACAACCAATTTCATGCATTGTTCCTGTCACTACGGCAGCGTGTTTCTGGTTCGAAGAACTAGAAAAGTCGCTCAGTAAAGAATCTTCGTATGAGGAGGTTATGGACAGAGTTCAAGCACTTAAATTGGCTAACTCTTTTGTTTTAGATGCCGCTTTGCAATTAGCTAGATTAGCGGCGAAAAATTCAGGGTTTGCTATCGTGGCGCGCAGAGCGCTTTGGCTAAAGTCTTGGTCAGCGGATGTGTCTTCCAAGACAAAATTGCTTAACATTCCTTTCAAAGGTAAAACATTATTTGGACCTGATTTGAAAGAGATTATTTCAGACATCACTGGGGGAAAGGGCCACGCCCTCCCACAGGATAGGTCTTTTAAGGCTAAAAATAAGCCTAATTTTCGTCCCTTTCGCAGAAACGGACCAGCCTCTAATTCTGTATCCTCTAAGCAAGAGGGTAATACTTCACAACCCAAACCAGCCTGGAAACCAATGCAAGGCTGGAACAAGGGTAAGCAGGCCAAGAAGCCTACCACTGCTACCAAAACAGCATGAAGGGATAGCCTCCGATCCGGGACCGGATCTAGTGGGGGGCAGACTTTCTCTCTTTGCTCAGGCTTGGGCAAGAGATGTTCAGGATCCTTGGGCGCTAGAAATAGTTTCTCAAGGTTATCTCCTGGAATTCAAGGAACTACCCCCAAGGGGAAGGTTCCACAGGTCTCAATTATCTTCAAACCAAATAAAGAGACAGGCATTCTTACATTGTGTAGAAGACCTGTTAAAGATGGGAGTGATACATCCAGTTCCAATAAGAGAACAAGGAATGGGATTTTATTCCAATCTGTTCATAGTTCCCAAAAAAGAGGGAACATTCAGACCAATTTTGGATCTAAAGATCCTAAACAAATTTCTCAGGGTACCATCGTTCAAAATGGAAACTATTCGAACGATCCTACCTACTATCCAGGAAAATCAATTTATGACTACCGTGGATTTAAAGGATGCGTACCTACATATTCCTATCCACAAGGAACATCATCAGTTCCTAAGGTTCGCTTTTCTGGACAAGCATTACCAGTTTGTGGCACTTCCATTCGGATTAGCCACTGCTCCAAGGATTTTCACAAAGGTACTAGGGTCCCTTCTAGCGGTTCTAAGACCAAGGGGCATTGCAGTAGTACCTTACTTGGACGACATCCTGATTCAAGCGTCGTCCCTGTCAAAAGCAAAGGCTCATACGGACATCGTCCTAGCCTTTCTCAGATCTCACGGATGGAAGGTGAACAAAGAAAAAAGTTCTCTGTCCCCGTCAACAAGAGTTCCCTTCTTGGGAACAATAATAGATTCCTTAGAAATGAGGATTTTTCTGACAGAGGTCAGAAAATCAAAACTTCTAAGCTCTTGTCAAGTACTTCATTCTGTTCCTCGTCCTTCCATAGCGCAGTGCATGGAAGTAATAGGTTTGATGGTTGCAACAATGGACATAGTTCCTTTTGCACGAATTAATCTAAGACCATTACAACTGTGCATGCTCAGACAGTGGAATGGGGATTATACAGACTTGTCTCCGACGATTCAAGTAGATCAAAAGACCAGAGATTCACTCCGTTGGTGGCTGACCCTGGACAATCTGTCACAGGGAATGAGCTTCCGCAGACCAGAGTGGGTCATTGTCACGACCGACGCCAGCCTAGTGGGCTGGGGCGCGGTCTGGGAATCCCTGAAAGCTCAGGGTCTATGGTCTCGGGAAGAGTCTCTTCTCCCAATAAACAT